>NW_024962217.1:0-164127 GCF_018350215.1 Panthera leo
TATTGAAATGATCATATGGTTTTTATCCTTTCTCCTACTGATGTGATGTATCACACTGATTGATTTACGAATAATGACCACCCTTACCTCCCAGGAATAAATGCCACTTGATCATGGTGAATGAGTTTTTAGTGTATTGTTGGATTCGATGTGCTAATCTTTTGTTCTGGATTTTTCATCTATGTTCACAGGAGATATTGGCCTCTAGTTCTCTCTTTTGGTACTGTCCTTTGCTGGTGTTGGTATCAGAATAATGCTGGCCTCATAGAAGGAATCTGGAATCTCCCTCCTCCTCTATTTCTCAGAATAGTTTGAGAAGAATAGGTCTTAAGTCATCTTTGAATGTTTGGCAAAATCGCCTGTGAAGGCTACTGGTCCTGGACTTTTGTTCGTTGGGAGTTTTTTGATTAATGATTCCATTTTATAGCTGGTAATCAGTCTGTTCAAATTTTCTATTTCTTCCTGATTCAGTCTGGGGAGGATATACATTTCTAAGACTTTCTCCATTTCTTCTAGGTTCCCCAACTTGTTGGCATATAGTTTTTCATAATATTCTCTTATAATCTGTACCACACATATTTCTGTGGTATCAGGTATTTCTCTTTCATTTCCTGTTTTGTTTATTTTTTTAATTTAATGTTTTCTTTATTTTTTTGAGATACAGAGAGAGACAGAGTGTGAGTTGGGGGGGGGGGGAATGTGAGAGAGAGGGAGACACAGATTGTGAAGCAGGCTCCAGGCTCTGAGCAGTCCACACAGAGACCGGTGCAGGGCTCAAACTCACGAAGTCAGAGATCACCACCTGAGTGAAGTCTGGCACTTACCCAACTGAGACAACTAGGCGTCCCTCCTGTTTTGTTTATTGAGTCCTCATTTTTCAGGGATGGGGATAAGTCCAGCTAAAGGCTTATCAATTTTGTTCTTTCCAAAGAAGCAGTTTCTGGTTTCATTGATGGTCTCCTTTTTTTTTTTTTTTTGTTTTGTTTTGTTTTGTTTTATAGTTTCTATATCATTTATTTCTGCTCTAATCATTATTATTTCTTTCCTTCTGCTGGATTTGGGTTTTGTCTGGTCTTCTTCTACTAGATGCTTTAGGTATAAGGTTGGCTTGTTTATTTGAGATTTTTCTTGTTTCTTGAGGTAGGCCTGTATTGGTATAAAATTCCCTTAGAACCACTTCTGCTGCATTCCAAAGATTTTGGAGCACCGTCTTTTCATTTTCATTTGTCTCCATGTATTTTTTTTTTTTTTGTTTCTTCTTGGATTTCTTGGTTAACCCATTTATTGTTTAGCAGCATGCTATTTAACCTCCATGTATTTGTGTTCTTTCAAGACTTTTTTATTTGCGATTGATTTCTAGTGTCACAGTGTTGTGATCGGAAAAGATGCACTGTATGATTTCGATCTTTTTGAATTTGTTGAGACTTGTTTTGTGGCCTAATATGTGACCTATTCTGGAGGATGTTCCACGTGCACATGAAAACTATGTGTATTCTGCTGTTTTTGGATGGCATGTTCTGAATATATCTGTTAGATCCATCTGGTCCAATGTGTCATTCAAAGCCACTGTTTCCTCTTTCATTTTCTATTTGGATGATCTATCCATTCATGTAAGTGGTGTATGAAAGTCTTTATTATTGTATTACTATTGATTACTTCTTTTATGTTTGTTATTACCTGCCTTATGTATTTGTGTGCTGCCATGATGGGTGCATACATATTTACAATGGTTCTATTTTCTCCTTAGATTGTTCCCATGATGATTATGTAGTGTCCTCCTTTGTCTTGTGTTACCGTCTTTGCTCTGACAGAAGTATTGCTACCTCAACTTTCTTTTCACTCCCATTTGTATGATCAATGCTTCTCCAATCCTCCACTTTCAATCTACATGTGTCTTTAGATCTAAAGTGAGTCTCTTATGGGCAGCATATGATGGGTCTTGCTTTTTTCTCCATTTCAGCACCCTATGTCTTTTGACTGGAGCATTTAGTCCATTTACACTCAAAGGAATTATACATAGGTATGTAACTTATTACCATTTTGTTATTTGTTCTGCATTTCTGTTTGTAGTCCTCTGTTTCTTTCTTCTCATGTTCTTTCATCCCAAAGTTTTGTGGTTTTCTTTAGTGATACACTGGGATTCCTTTCTCTTCATTCTTTGCATATCTATTACTAGACTTTGATTTGTGGTTACCATTATATATGTATGTAACATCTCCCACATATAGCAATCTACATTAAGTTGATAGTCGCTTACATAGGAACACATTCTTTACTCTTTTCCCCACTCATATTTTAGGTAGATGTCAGATACTTTACATCCTTTTATTTTGTGAATCCCTCAACTGATTTTTATAGCTAGACTTCTTTTTATGCGTTTGAGCTTCCTACTTTTCTTACTCCTACATTCCAGTCCTTTCCTTTCCGTACCCCTGGTCTTTCTTTCCTTTCCACTCAAAGAGTCCTCTTTAACTTTTTTTTGTAGAAGTGGTTTAGTGGTGATGAATTTCTTTTCAATTTTGTTTGTCTAGGAAAATTTATCTCCCCTATTCAGAATTGTAGCCTTCCTAGATAGAGTATACTTCTCTACAGGTTTTTCTTTTTGTACTTGCCATGTCATGCCACTCCCTCCGGACCTGCAATGTTTCTGCCAAAAAAAAAAAAAAAAAAAAAAAATTCAGGTGATACAAGATTTTCTTGTATATGATACTTTTCTTTTTTCTCTTAGTGTTTTTAAAATTTGGGATGCCTGGGTGGCTTGGTCGGTTAAGCGTCCAACTTCGGCTCAGGTCATGATCTCACGGTCCATGAGTTCGAGCCCCGCTCGCGTCGGGCTCTGTGCTGACCGCTCAGAGCCTGGAGCCTGTTTCAGATTCTGTGTCTCCCTCTCTCTCTGCCCCTCCCCTGTTCATGCTCTGTCTCTCTCTGTCTCAAAAATAAATAAACGTTAAAAAAAATTTAAAAAAAATAAAATAAAATTCTCTCTTTATCAATACTTTTTGCCATTTTAATTACTAATGTGTCTCAACGTGGACATCCTTGGGCTGATTCTATTGGTAGCTCTCCGTGCCTCCTGGACCTGAATTTCTGTTTCCTTACCAGATTTGGGACATTTTCAGTTATAATTTCTTCAAATAAATGTTCTGCCTCATATCTCTCTTCTCATTTTGGGATTCCTATAATGCAAGTATTATTATGCTTGATGGTGTTACTGAGTTTCCAGAGTCTATTTTCATTGTTATTAATTTTTCTCTCTTGTGGAACTTGACTGCTTTCTGATACCTTGACCTCCAGGTTGCTGACCCGTTCTTCTACCTTCTCTAGTCTACTATTTACTCCATCTAGTCTTACTTTTAATTTCAGTTATTGAGCTCTGCATCTCTAATTGTTTTTTTTTTAATGTTTTCTATCTCTTTGTTAAGGGTCTCACTTAGCTCCTCCACTCTTCTCAAATCCAGTATCTTTATGACCATTAGTTTAATTTCTCTATCAGGCATATTACATATCTCCATTTGGTTTAGGTCTCTTGCTATGATTTTGTCCTATTCTTTCATTTGGGACATACTGCTCTGCCTCTTCATTTTGTCTAACTCTCTGTGTCTGTTTCTATGTCTTAGAAAAGTTAAGTCATGTCTCCTGTTCTTGAAAGTAGTGGTCTTATGAAGGGCATTACAGTGCCCTGCAATGCAATATCCCCTGTTCACTAGAATCTGGTGCTCAAGGTGGTCTCCTAGGTCTACTGCATGTGCCCAGCTGTTGTGGCTGAGCTGCATTTGCCTTTACTCCAGTCATCTGCATGGCTTTCTTTGCCTTTTGTAGCCAGTGTTTGGTCCTTGTGTTGTTAGTGAACCAATCTGGGGCCATCTTAGGCTTGAGTTGAATCAGACCAGGCATTTGCCAGAGATGCAATAGAACCAACTATAGGTCATTTTCCCTGTGTTATCCCCTGAGGAGCTTCACTGATGGGTGGGATCTGCACTCAGAACAAATGTCTGTCCCCAGCCCACTGCCGGGACCATAGTCAGACTGGTGTGTGTGTCCTCTCCCCAAGAAAAGAGTCAATGTCAAGGCTCTTATACACTGCCAGGCTTGTGGCACCATTCTGGATGGGCTCCAGCCAAGAGCGATTTGGAGGGAGCAGGTCTGCAGGAGAATAAAGCAGTGGGGCACCCTGTACCAGCAAGGACTCTAACACAGTCCACTGTGAGAGGGGACCTCCAGCAACCAGGGACCAAGGCAAGGTTGGAGGTGGTGGTGTATATGGCGTTTGCAAAGTTTGTATGGATATTCTATGTGAGGAGGCCTGGAACCAAGGCCTGGCTCGAGGAGGTGTGACCACAGGAGAATTCAGAGGCAGGGCATTCCATTAACAAGTTAGGTAGAGAGTAATGGTATCATGCTGGTTCCTGCAGATGTCCCTGTGTCTCATCTGGGAGGCAAAGATGGAAAAGGCACCCACCAGCTCCTTTGTTCCTGGAGAAGTCTCCCAGGAATCCCTGCCCCTTCAGCACACATTCGGGGATTATTAAATGAATCTCTCTCCTATATACCTTAGGAATTTTTTTTTTTTTTCAAAATGCTGCTTCTATGCTACGTCTGTAAGGAGCTGTTTATTCCCCTATCTTTTTTAAGGGCAGGGATTCAGTTTCCTCTAGCCCTCCTGTCTGTCCCAAAGCTGAGCACACTGATTTTTAAAGTTCCAGGTGTTAAGCTCCATTGATTGTAAGATCTCATAGATTCAGCCTCTCTGGTTTTCAAAGCCAAATGTTATGAGGATTCATCTTCCTCGTGTAGATACTCCACCCCTGGGATATGCTAGGAGAATCTGTTTCTTTCTCCTTCCTGCACCTGTAGCATCCTTCCCTTCCTTCCTCCTGTAGATCCATTTGCCTCCCAATCACGTTTCTGTCTTTCCAACCTTCTTTGATATGGCCTCTTCTCTACACATAGCCCTGGGGAGCCTGTTCTGCCAGACTTCAGGTTGTTTTCTGGGTTATATACAGCCATGTGCATGTTATCTAGTTGTATCAATGGGACACGGTAAGCTTAACATCCTCCTACTCTGCCACCTTCCCCAGAAGTTTCCCAAATGAGATTGTAATGAGCTTCTTCCATCCACAGTATAGTAACTGTGTTTAAGCCCTATTCAACTAGGACATCGTTTGTGAAATGTAAAAATTTCTTCATTTTCCCCTTCATTTCTGTTAACATCCTCAGCTTCTAGTAGCCTAAGTTGTAACATTTAACCTAAAATTTATGGATAAAAAATGTTTCTATTCATTTGGCCTACAAATGTTAATTGAATGCCTACTAGGTAGCAAGCATATACTAATTGCTAGTTTAGTCTCTACTCTTTAGTCTTCTACTCTTCTCTATCTATATTCTATATAGATAGATATATAGATAGATATAGATATAGATCTCTCTCTCTCTCTCTCTCTCTATATATATATATATATAGACACACATATGGAGTATTACTCAGCAATCAAAAAGAATGAAATCTTGCCATTTGCAACTATGTGGATGGAAATGGAGGGTATTATGCTAAGTGAAATATGTCAGAGAAAGACAAAAATCCTATGACTTCACTCATATGAGGACTTTAAGACACAAAACAGATGAACATAAGGGAAGGGAAACAAAAACAATACAAAAACAGGGAGGGGGACAAAACAGAAGACACTCATGGAGAACAAACTGAAGGTAACTGGAGGGGTTGTGGGAGGGAGGATGGGCTAAATAGGTAAGGGGCACTAAGGAATCTACTCCTGAAATCATTGTTGCACTAATGCTAACTAATGTGGATGTAAATTTTAAAAAACAAAAAATAAAATTTACAAAAAGATTTTTAAAAATTAACACTGAGCAATGATACTGAAACTGAAGCCAAATGAAACCTTATAACATCTCCAACATGATCAGTTGCTTAGAAGAAATAAGCCCAGGAGCATCATGGAAACCAAATGTGTTTTCTGATCATTAATAAAACTGTATACTTGCTAATGTTACAGAAAAATATATAGGTGACAAAAAGAATTTTAAGCTTTAGAAAATATTTCTTCTAAAAAGGGATAAAATTATGTAAATCCACATTCCCTTTTCCACAATTACAAAATCCATAAATCTCTAAAAACCGCATTTTTTTTTCATAAATTTGGTGCCAAAACTATTTTGTCAATGAAATGTAAGCTAAATTGACATGAAACTATTTATAACTTATTCATTTACTGTGAATGTGATATTAATGTGTTTGATTACAAGGTACTCTCCCATACCCCATGGGGATATTATGTAATCAACCATACATATGCTGTATTACTTTTCCAAATCAAAAAAAAAAAAATCTAAATTCTGAAATATATTTGCATCCAAAGCTCCGAATAAGGGGTTCTAGATGTACATTTCCTCTTCTTTAAAAGACAATTTTACTAGTAAGCTTTAGGAAAAGACACACACCCATGCACACACACACACACACACACACACACACGCAGATACCAAATAAACTACCATTTCTTTGAGGGTAGGGTGTAACACATTATGCACTTTCCAAATCTATCTCTAACTCTCATCTGAGAAGTTGATCTTACTGTTCCCAATTACAACAGACTTAAGTATTTTGCCCAAGTACTAACAAAAGATGAGAACACTATTCTCATTTCTAAGGCTTTTAAAATTTCAACATTCTGTCTATAGATGATTTCGGGTATCATAAAATTACTTTTTTAAAATATATGCATTTATTTCACAAAGTGATCGAGGTACAGGCCCTTTTTTTAAGAGAGAGAGACACACACAGAGTAAGCAGGGGAGGGGGAGAGAGAGAGAGAATCCAAACCAGGCTCCGTGCTGCCAGGACAGAGGCAGACATGGGGCTCGAACTCATAAAACCATGAGATCATGACCTGAGCCAGAACCGAGAGTCAGACGCTTAACCAACCGAGTCACCCAGGCACCCCAAGGTACAGGCCATTCTTAACGGACTGCATCATTCTAGAATTTCTGGTTGGTATGGGCCTCCACAAAAATAACACACTTGGCAATACAGGAACAAAATGTGACCAGGGATTCACACAAAACTTTCTTTTATACAGTTGGCAAGGAAGAAGAATCTGAGAAACTGAAGCAAGTGCAATCTAGGGTGAGACTAATACTCCTACATGTAGTTAGCTATAAGGTTTCTGTTTTATTATTATTAATAGTCAAATTGTTGGAGAAGAAGAAAAATTCAAACATTCTTGTTCTCATTTTAAAGTACAATATTTTATGGGCACCAGGGTGGCTCAGTCAGTTAAGCTTCCCACTTCAGCTCAGGTCATGGTCTCGTGGTCTGTGAGTTCAAGCCCCACATCTGGCTGTCTGTTGTTACTACAGAGCCTGCTTCAGATCCTCTGTCCCTCTCTCTCTCTTTCTGCCCCTTCCCGGTTTGTTCTTTTTTTTTCCTCTCTCTCTTTCTCTCAAGAATAAATAAACAGTAATACATACATACATACATACACACATACATACATACATTTAAAAAATATATAATATTTTAAAGAAAATTCCTTTTGCAAATATGACCTTCTAACAGAGATATCTATATGCTTGGAAAAAAAAATTAACTATCCCTTCACTCCAAGAAATTCCTCAAAATCCATCTCATATACAGACCTATTCCATGACATTTAGTTCACGTAACAATTCCACATGCTCCTAAACTTGGTGTCTGCCTTTCTTGTAACAGTAAATACATTATACCAATGGAAAAAAAGGAGGTAAAAAAGAATGTCTTAAATTCATCACTGTATGCTTAGAGCTGGCTTTTATATGTATAGGTAATACATCTTAATTTTTTGACATTCAATCTTCAGGGGGTACTAAGAAAATATCATTTTTCGTGCACTTCAGATATATTATTTCTAGAATTCACAACTATCCTGAAGATATCACCCCCATTTTATAGATGAGGAAACTATAGATCAGAAAATGGAGTCCATGGTTCTCATCTAATAGCTTACAGGAACAGATTTTAAACAAAGATCTGAATTCCAGTTCTTTCCACATTACCTTGCTAACATATGCTTACCTTAGAATGACGTTTCCTGTAGGACAGGGATTTCATCATGGCTATTATTGCTTCATTATATAGAATATTGCAATATAAAGAGAAAGCCAAATAATGAATCTGGATAATGTTAAAATAAGCCCCAAACAGGGGTGCCTGGTTGGCTCAGTTGGTTAAGTGTCTGACTTTGGCTCAGGTCATGGTCCCCTGGTTCTCGGGTTCATGCCCCACAGAGATATGCACTGGTGGTGTGGAGCCTCCTTGGGATTCTCTCTCCCTCTCTGCTCTTTCCCCACATGTGTGCTATCTCAAAATAAATAAACTTAAAATAAGCCCCAAACATGTATAATCTTACACTTATTTGCAGATCTTGAGCAAGTTGCTTAACTTCTCTGTGCCAAAACTGCTTCAAACAGTAGTGATAATACCTTAGAAATTAGTTATGATGCTGACATACATTAAAATATATAAAGCTCTTAGCACAATATCTGGAACATAGTAAACACTCCAGAAATGTTAGCTATTGCTACTGAGATGAAAACTCACCGGATGGACATGTTTTAAACCAGGTGACTCCAGTCAGCAATAGCTGGACATCTAATCCAAAAACAGTCAATCCTACACTGGCTTGAAATCTATGATATGATCCGGTGAAAATATGATGCATGTCTACTAGTTTCTCTCTCTTGGGAATCTGAATTAAGAAACAAGGACTAAGCCCATCAATCGTAATTCAGAATTTATATGGTTTGGTTCCTACCTTCATCAATTTTTCTCTCATCATTGTAACCAACGATGCTAAGACTGTTGCTGAATCTAGTCTTTCAGTCTTCATTTTTATATCATTTGGCAGCATTCCATATGTTCAAGACCATTCTCCTCATTCTCTTTGGAAAGCACTGAAAAATTGCAGCTATTCAACACTTAATCCCAAGCCTCTAATCTCCACACCCCACTGTCCCTCTATGCAATTTCATCCACACTTTTGACTTCACTAATTATCTTCATGTTAGCTCAGACTTGTCTTACACATTCAACTGCCTTGTCCATCTCTCACTTCTCTGGATGGCTCAACGATAAATGATACCTCCGACACCATATGTCCCAAACCAAACTCATGATCTTCCCTCTCAAACATAGCCAAGATCCCTTCCAGTGCTCCTTACCTCCATAATGGCCCCAACAAGTAACCAGATCACGAATTAGAAAATTAGAAGCATGCCCGGATACCTCCTTTTCCTTTATCCCCATCTTTTACTAAAATCCTATTAATTTTATCTCTTAAATATTTCTCAATTCCTTCTCTCCATCTCCACTGCTACCTTTTAACAGGTATACCTATATCCATTCTAATATCTTGTGTACTTTCCATACTGTAACCAGTTATATTTTTTTATGATTCTAATCATGTCATGTTCCTGCTGAAGAGTCCACCAATGGCTTCCTACTATTCTTAAGATGTTTGGTGAAAATACATATCATAGTAGTCAAGACCTGCAAAGATATGTTTCAGCTTCTTTCCCTCTTCTGTTGCCCTACATGCAGCCATATTTGTCTTTTTTTCAGTTCCTTAAACATAATAGATTATATTTCCTGCTACCTTAGGATCTTTGCACATGGTTTCCCTCTGCCTGGACTACTCCTCGTCCTTCTCTTCACTTAATTAATCCTTATTATATCTCATCTCATAATATCACTTCCTCACAGAAAGTTTCTTGAACAACTGGACTTTATCAGATCATTTAGTTATTTATTCAACAAATATTTAATAAAAACCTACTATACACCATGTATAGCTCTAAACATATGGGATTGAGAAACACAAAAAACCCTTCCCTTCATGAAGCCTACATTCTAGTGGAAGCAAACAGGCAATAACCAATAAAATAATGCATAGAATGTATAATATATGTAAAGCCAGTAAGTCTGGGGACTGGGGGTAAGGGGAAGAAAGAAAAAAAAAAGGGTAAGAAAATCACAAGCAGAGAGTTTCCAGTGCCTGAGTTGGTATCTGACATAGAGTTGGCCCTCAATAAATATTTGTTGAGCAGACGAATGAATAAAGGAAGGAGCATGTTCAAGTTATGAGAAAGTGTAAACTGTAAAAGACTAGAGGAACTACTTGATGGATGAAACAAAGAGAAACCAGGCAGGTCTTGAGAGATAACAGTCTCTTGAACCATTCATTCTCAATGGCTTCATTCAGCTCCAGTTCCAGTCATTATATGGTCTTAGTATAACCATATTTAGTATCCATACCCTTCCTTCCCCAGTGCCAAGGGCTGGATAATTTAAGTGGGTCATTCTTAAAACCAAAATACCTAATCAGGACACGGATACAAGATTGTGTATACCACTTCCATCACTCACCACCACACATATCCCTAAAGCCACTTCTTTACTACACACACACACACACACACACACAGATATCACTTGTGTTGAAGCTTCAGTTCTCCAGTCCACAGCCCCTTTCAGGTACAAACTCCCTCCCATATACACAAGACTGTGAAAGCCCTTGCTCTTTTCCCTGACGCTGTGAGACACTTAGGTCACTACTCTCCAAGTCCAGTCAAACCCACAACTGGGGGCCCCTCAGGAAAAGGAACCTGGGTCTCTCCTTCCCAGCAGTCTCCTGCACCTTAAAGACTATCTTCTACCCACATGTAGATGGACATGAACTCCTTTGTGATTCTGAATGACCTTCAAGATCACTGATCCCATATATACTCAAACTCAGGCTCCAGCATCAGATGGCAAGGTTCTGAAGGACTGGGGCTCTGAGTGCCCCCTCAAGCCTCTTGTCTTTATCAGAACCCACAGAAGGATTTGTATACTTTCTGGGTGGCCTGGGCAGAAACTAAGGCACTGTACTTCCCCAAAACACAAATATTCAGTGTATACCCCCTTTCCATGGCACTGCCTGATATTACAGTAACACTCGCCTCACAGATACCTGCCTCCTCACAATTAGAGACTCTATCAAACCATGTCCCTTTAGGGAGCCCTCCCATGTTCCCACAAGTCTGTGTACCCCGCTCCATGACTAAGCCCACTCCTATGATCAGCACCATCACAAGCACCCCTCAGGATTGGAGTCCTGTATCTTCCCTGGAGCCCCAGCACTTTCTGGGCTCATGCTCACTCAGGAGTGGGCACACTCGCACATACATCCCTGCGCCTTCTCTGGGACTCCGAGGTCCCTTCCCACCATTCAGAGTTGTATGACTTCCCTTGACCCCTGACCCCGAGGTCCCAGCCCCACCACACAAACACACAGGGACGCCTCCTCAGGAGTAGGGCCATGCCCAAGTCCCCTCTCCCCTCAGACCCAGGACTGCCCAGCTGCTTCAGCGCTTTCCCCTGAACGACCGCGCCCACAGACCTGCCTCAGGTGCCCTCTGGCTCTACTCCGCCATGTTTTGTTGTCCCTCCACTTCTAAGCCCACGCAAAAATCGCGGGGCAGTGGGGAGTGGGCAATAGGATCCTCGGGGTGACATACCTTCCTCAGGAAGACTGGGAACAATGGCTGATAGAGCAACTGGTGGTCCACGTGCTAGCTGCAGGCACGTGGAGGGCCTGGCGGGGAGGTGGTAGGTGGGCTGGGAGGGAGCAGTCGCCTGAGGCCCCGCCCCCCATGGCCCCAGTCCTCTTGGGTCCAGGTGCCCACAGGGCTAGGAGTCCCCAGCACTTCTCATTTTGCTCCTGGGCATTCGAGTCCTGGCAACTGAGCATGCTCAGCCACCTCTGGGGACCCATTGTGCTGGGATGGCGCTCTGCTGCACTGAGGGGTTCTTCCTGCCCACCCCAGACATGTAAGGACTGGCTTTACTGTGGTTGAAGCTCAATTTGGGACTTGAGACAGATTTCCTGATTTCCCAACACATCTCCTCCTGGCCTGCCTGGTTCTGGTCGAGGTGCTGGGTAACCTATTTCTTCAACTGAAATGCACCGAGGAATCAATAGTTCTGTGCCCACCGATACCAAACTCGAAGAGGCCCAAAGAGTTCTGGCTCCTTGCCCCTCTACAACTGCACCAGCCCTAACCCTAGACTTTACTGCTGTATTTCTCAGTATACTTAGGATGTATTTTCCCATCTCCCCCTGGTGAATCGACACTATCTTCTAAGACCAAGCTAAACATTACCCTTTTCTGAGCTGCTTTATCCTCCCACAGTCACCTGTGTGTCCCTGGCCTGATGCTGACAATGTTTTATGCATTATTTACTTCTCTCTTCCTCACTTAAGGGTGGAGTGAGCTCTTTGATGCCTGGGGTCTGACACTTCATCTAGGTATACTCCATACCACAGCATAGTGCTTGACACAAGGTAAGTGCTTCATAAAAGTAAATGTTTGTGGAATGAAAAATGAATCCTAAGTTCACTCCTGCACATCCTACCAGTTTTATTGAGCACTTAATTTTTTAACAACTACCATTCTAGGCCCCTTCTCTTCAAAGGTCTCACAGAGAAAGGAAGAGATTATGGCTTTATATACCTCATAGAGACACCACCTCCAGCCTGGACTTCAACTTATTCTAGGATGTTAGCCCACCAGAGAGTGGACACTCCATACATTTCTTTACTGAACAAAAAGATGTAGTCACAGAAACAAAAAGAGAGAGATGGAGAGAAAATGGCTTTGGTAGAGGTTAACTAGTGTTTGAAGTGCTGCCGAATCGCAGAGAGAACTCTCAATTAGAGGTGGCAGGAGTAAAACAACGAAAATCCTAAAGAGGAGTGGATACCCTAGCTGAGTCTTGAAGAATGAATAGCTGTCAGCCAGGCAAAGGAAAGGAAGACTGTGCCAGGCAGAGGGAGCAGCATGAGCAAGGCAGAGTGTAGGGAACAGCAGTGACACTCAAAGAAGTCCAGGAGGCTAGAGCACAAAACTCCTAGGGCAAAACATTATCTCTAAAGAAACTCCTGTATAGCTAAGTAATGTCTTCAGTTGGGTTCCCCAAAAGCAAAATCTGAGGCCAGGACTTGGTTGCTGGTAATTTGTTTGGGAAGTAAGCTCCAAAAACAGATGGGAGGGAGACAGAATGAAAGAGGGGAAAGTGGAAAAGCCAAGAAAAGGGTGTGATATTGAGCTGATAGCTTTACTAGATAATTGGGCTTGATTTTACTGGAGACCCTCTGAAAACCATGTAGAAGGTGCCTCAGCTTTGCACCACCAAATAGCAAGGAGACTGGGTCATTTGCCTCTTAATTTCCATCCCCATTATTTGAAGGTTATCTCAATCCCCCAGCTGGAACTCATTAACATTTCCTGATTATGCTTGCCCAAGGCTAAGCATTCTACTAGGATTTGAAAGAAAGCCTTGAGGCAGAAAAGCAGATGGACCAGAAAGCATTTGAGCTAGTAACAGGCTTAGAGCTACGCTGAAATCAGGAATAAGGTTTTGAAAGGGCGGGCCTAAGCCAGCCAACTCCCATCTTGTTCTCTGTCCTTCACCTTGACCACGCCTCCTCCCCTTGAGTAACCTCCCGCTCACCTGCCTAACAGGACTCCGACCCTTCCCCAGCCAATCGGATGAGGCCACAGCCATTACCTCACCAACTGCCCCTAGACCCCAATAAAACCTTTGTGCTTTTGAAACTCGCTCTCTCTTCCCGGTATCTCACCGCTGCGTCGGTGCAGGTAGGGGATTGAGCTCGAGCTAGCTTGAATAAGGGCTCTTTGCTTTTGCATCAGACTTGGCTCCCTGGTGGTCTCTGGGGATCACGAATTCTGGGCATAACATTTGGGGGCTCGTCCGGGATCCCCAAGACCCCCGAGGGACCCCGACGTGGAGAGCCTGACTGGCCACGGTGAGTGTCTGTTCGTTCCGTCTTTTCTGTGTGAGCTCATTTCTGAAATTCTGGTAGTGCCCGACGTGGTCTAAGTGGACGCACTGGAGGACCACGGGCCGGGAGTTTCAGAAGACGTTCCGATCCTCCCTTTTGGAAAGACGTGGAACCCCCTCAAAGGTCTAAGCTAGCTGTCAGTTTTGCTTCCATGGAGTTGGAAGACTTTCTAGGGGCCCTGTTTGTTTTTGTGTTTCTCTGTTTGGTTCTGTGGACGTACTGGACTTACTGGACGGACGTTATGGGACAGACTCAGACTACTCCTCTAAGTATTATGATTAATCACTTTAAGGATGTGAGGGGAAGGGCTAACAACCTCAGTGTGGAAGTCCGAGAGGGTCGGTGGCAGGTTTTTTGTTCTAGCGAGTGGCCAACTTTCAATGTTGGATGGCCACCAGAGGGGACCTTCGACCTCCCTACCATCCACTGAGTCAGGAGTATCATCTCTCGGCCTAAGATGGGCCATCTTGATCAGCTCCCTTACATTATCACTTGGCAGGACCTTATAGAAGACCCAGCCTCTTGGCGTAAGCCTTTCCTAGACCCACTCCCTCTGGAGCCAAAACCCATTCTTGCTTTGCAGGGGACAAAGAAGAAGAAAAGTCTTACCCAGCCTTCAGCACCCCTCTACCCTGTCCTACAAGGGGGGACTGAAGAAGAATTAATTTTTCCTCCCCTGTATAACCCCTCTAGGATGCCGGAAGAACACCATCCTCCCCCTCCGGGGGAGGCAGATGCTATTCCGAGAGCGGGAGGTGGAAAGGCTCCAGTGGGAAGCCCGCCCTTTACCAGACAAAGGGCTCAGAGGGAGCAATCCGCCTCCGCCGCTGCCGACTCCACTGTTCTGCCCCTGCGAGCCACCGGACCCCCAGACGCAGAGGGGAATCAGCCCCATCACTATTGGCCTTTCGCCACTAGTGACCTCTACAATTGGAAAGCTCAGAATCCTAAGTTTTCCGAGAAACCGGCAGGGCTTATTGATTTATTAGACTCTGTTCTTTTTACCCATCAGCCCACGTGGGACGATTGCCAGAAGCTTTTGCAGGTCCTGTTCACGACTGAAGAAAGAGAAAGAATCCTCAGTGGGGCCCGAAAACTAGTTCCGGGCGCAGACGGGAATCCCACCACCAACCAGGCTCAGATAGATGCCTCCTTCCCCTTAACTCGGCCCCAGTGGGATTTCAACACGGCAGAAGGTAAGGAGAGGCTCCGGGTCTACCTCCAGACTCTAATGGGGGGGGGTCTCCGAATGGCTGCTAGAAAGCCAACCAATTTGGCCAAAGTAGGAAATGTACAACAGGGAAAAGATGAATCTCCGGCTGCCTTTTTAGAACGGATCATGGAGGCATTCCGTACCTATACCCCCAGGGATCCAGAGGCTCCAGAAAGCAAGGCAGCTGTTATCATGGCCTTTGTAAACCAATCGGCCATAGACATTAGCAGAAAATTACAGAAAATAGGTAGACTAGGAGAAAAAAGTCTGCAGGACTTACTGGTGGTAGCCAAAAAGGTATATAATAACCAGGAGCCTCCTGAGGACAAGCAGGCTCGCGCCATGGCGGCTGCCAGCAGTAAGCAGACTCGAGACCTGGCCAGAATACTACAAGCTACCACTGCTGAGTTCCCCGAGGAACGAGACCACCATCTCCGGCAGCTGGCAGACGACGCAAGAAAAGGTAAAGGAACCACCAAGGGGGGGAAGCAGAGGCTGCAGAAAGATCAGTGTGCATACTGCAAGGAGATAGGGCATTGGGCCCGAGATTGTCCGAAAAGGGCCGGCGGGAAGGGAAGCAAGACTGATGGAATAAAAGTCCTAGAGCTAGATGAACTAAGTGATTAGGGGAGTCGGGGTTCGGACCCTCTCCCCGAACCCAGGGTAACTCTTAAAGTGGAGGGGACCCCTGTCGACTTCCTTGTCGACACCAGAGCACAACATTCGGTCCTCCACACCCCACAAGGAAAACTAGCCAGCAAGAAGTCCTGGGTACAAGGGCCAACTAGTATGAGCCAGTATTCATGGACTACCCGAAGAACGGTAGATTTGGGGACGGGACGGTTATCCTACTCCTTTATGGTAATACCAGAATGCCCCTACCCGCTGTTAGGATGGGACTTACTGACCAAGATTGGAGCTCAGATAACTTTCAGACAAGGGGGGGCCTCAGGTCACCGATGGCAAGGGCCACCCCATCCAGGTCCTGACCATGAAACTGGATGAATACCACCTCCACCAGGAGGTGCTCCCAAGAGAGGATAATATAGACAGATGGCTACAAGAATTCCCCTCGGTTTGGGCAGAGACAGGCGGGGGGGATGGGACTACCCACTCACAGGACCCCAGTCCTGGTAGAGCTCAAGCCAGGACAGAGTCCGGTAAGGATCAAACAATATCCCATGTCTCAGGAGGCCCAGAAGGGGATCCAGACACACATCCGGAGACTACGAAGCCTAGGGGTACTAGTTCCTTGCCAGTCTGCCTGGAACACACCCCTACTGCCGGTCAAAAAGCCTCACACAAATGACTACTGACTGGTACAAGACCTCCGGGAAGTAAATAAGAGGGTCGCGGACATACACCCAACTGTTCCCAACCCATATACTCTCTTGAGCTCCTTGGTGCCCTCCAGGGTCTGGTATACTGTACTAGATTTAAAGGATGCCTTCTTCAGTCTGCCGCTGGCACCCCAGAGCCAACCCTTGTTCGCCTTCGAGTGGCATGATCCGGAGGAGGGCTACAGTGGGCAGCTCACCTGGACACGGCTACCTCAGGGATTCAAAAATTCACCCACCATCTTCGACGAGGCACTACACGAGGGCCTGGGTGAGTACAGAAGGGAGAACCCTGGCCTCACCCTTCTACAGTACGTAGATGACATCCTGATTGCTGCCGACACGGCCAAAGACTGCGAGCGAGGGACCCAGGACCTGCTGGCTACTCTGGGGGCCTTTAGGGTACCGGGCATCCACGAAGAAGGCTCAGATATGCAGGGAGAGGGTAAGTTACCTGGGATATATCCTGGAGGGTGGACAGCGGCGGTTATCAGATGCCAGAAAAGAAACTGTCCTAAAGATCCCTACTCCCACCTCCCGAAGTGAAGCAACGGAATTTTTAGGATCAGCCGGCTACTGCCGCCTCTGGGTTCCAGGTTTTGCTGAGATCGCCAGGCCCCTATATGAAGCTACTAAAGACAAGAAAACATTTAAATGGGCTGAAAAAGAAGAAACTGCCTTTAATCAGTTAAAAAAGGCCCTCCTAAGTGCCTCAGCCCTGGGCCTACCAGACATTATGAAGCCCTTCCACCTCTTTGTAGACAAACATAAAGGAATAGCAAAAGGGGTTCTAACTCAAGCCTTAGGCCCCTGGAACCGCCCAGTGGCTTACCTGTCCAAGAAACTACACCCAGTGGCTGCCAGCTGGCCACCATGCCTAAGAATTATTGCGGCGACAGCACTCCTAGTCAAGGACGCAGACAAGCTGACCCTAGGACAGGAGATCTGGATCACGACCCCACACGCCATTGAAGGGGTCCTAAAACAGCCTCTGGATAGATGGATGAGCAACACACATATGACTCATTACCAGAGCCGCCTACTCACCTCCACGAGTGTGGTTCCACCCCAGTGCAGCCCTCAAGCCTGCAACCCTGCTGCCCAACCCTGACCTAGGTGCTCCACTACATGACTGTGGGAATCCTGGAACAAGTACATGGATTCCAGACGGACCTGACCAACTGACCCTCCCCGATGCCGAGGCTACTTGGTTCACTGATGGCAGCAGCTTTGTGCGAGACAGACACAGGTATGCAGGTGCAGCGGTGGTCACCGAAACGGACACTGTATGGGCGGAGGCTCTACCCTCCGGAACGTCAGCCCAGTGAGCAGAGCTCATAGCCCTCACCAAGGCGCTGACGCTAGGAGCTAGAAAACGGCTTAACAACTACCAGACTTGGGAGACCCAGTTTTACCAGACCAGCCCAAATACTCCCAGGAGGAGTTACAGTGGATCAAGAAACTCCCCATGGCCCAGGAGATAAAGGGATGGTGGTATACACCTAACAAGGAGCTCGTGCTGCCAGACCGGCTCGGAGTCTCAATATTAGAGCACATGCATCGGTCTACTCACATGGGGGCCCGAAAATTAAAAGACTTAATCCGACATGCCGGAATCAAGATTCACCAACAGGACACCAAAATACAGCAAGTTGTATCTGCCTGCAAGACCTGCCAACTCACCAACGCGAGAGCCACATCGAATAAAAAAGGAACCAGGCTCAGAGGCACCAGACCGGGAGCCCAATGGGAAGTCGACTTCACTGAAGTCAAACCAGGAAAGTATGGTTATAAATATCTTTTAGTATTTACAGACACCTTCTCTGGCTGGGTGGAGACATACCCAAGCAAGCACGAAACGGCTCAGACAGTGGCTAAGAAGCTACTAGAAGACATCTTACCCAGGTATGGTTTTCCTGCCATGGTAGGATCAGACAATGGACCAGCTTTTATCTTGCAGGTAACACAGGCAGTAGCCAAGGCGGTGGGGGCAAACTGGAAATTACATTGTGCTTACAGGCCCCAGAGCTCAGGACAAGCAGAAAGAATGAATAGAACCCTAAAAGAAACCCTTACCAAATTAACCATGGAGACTGGTGGGGACTGGGTGACTCTCCTACCATATGCCCTTTACCGGGTTAGAAACACTCCTTACACTCTGGGTTTTGCTCCCTACGAGATCATGTTTGGCAGGCCACCCCCTGTTATTCCCAACCTTCGAGCTGAACTTCTGAGTTTAAAGATCAAGAACTTTTTCTTTCCTTGAGAAAGAAAAAGCCCTTGAGAGGGCTCCAGAAGGCGCATGAGGACATTTGGCTGCGCCTCCGTGCCATCTACGAGGCCGGCCCAACCCTGACACCTCACCAGTACAGGCCGGGAGACTGGGTCTATGTTAAGAGGCACCACCAAGAGACCCTCGAGCCGCACTGGAAGGGACCCTACATCGTGGTGCTGACAACACCCACTGCTCTCAAAGTAGAAGGCATTGCAACCTGGGTCCATCACACCCACGTTTGGTCAGCGGACCCCTCCTCCATCCGGAAGGACTTCGTCATGTGATGGGCCATCAGTTGGGACCAACACAACCCGCTCAAGCTCAAGCTACAGTGCATTCAACCCACATAATATTGGTAACTCTGTTAACTCTGCTTGTCATTGCTCATGCTGCTGGGAGTCCCCATGCCCCTCAAAACATCACCTGGCAGATCATAGACACCAGCTCAGGGACAATACTTAATCAGTCCTCCCAGAGCCAACCCAGGGACACTTGGTTCCCAGAACTTTGAGTAAACCTGCAAACTCTGTTCCCCTTGTCACCATAAATGCAGCCGGTCCCATGATTGGGTCCGTAAGCTACATGACAAGGGGGGAATGAAAGGGCGGGCCTATGCCAGCCAACTCCATCTTGTTCTGTGTCCTTCACCTTGACCACGCCTCCTCCCCTTGAGTAACCTCCCGCTCACCTGCCTAACAGGACTCCGACCCTTCCCCAGCCAATCGGATGAGGCCACAGCCATTACCTCACCAACTGCCCCTAGGCCCCAATAAAACCTTTGTGCTTTTGAAACTCGCTCTCTCTCCCCGGTATCTCACCGCTGCGTAGGTGCAGGTAGGGGATTGAGCTCGAGCTAGCTAGAATAAAGGCTCTTTTGCTTTTACATCGGACTCGGCTCCCTGGTGGTCTTTGGGGATCACGAATTCTGGGCGTAACAGTTTGGGCACCAGAAGAACCTCTACAAAAAGTTACATGAAAATACTCATCAGAAATAGCCCTCCATAGCTGAGTAGTTTAAAAATTCACAAGCCTTGTCACTACAACTATCAAGATGAATATACACAAGCTTTTACACATCAATCCTAATGATTGGTAAAGGCTGTGGGGGCTATAGGAATTTCAGTGTGGGAGGGGTCACTGAAGGCTGAAGAGGACAAAGGAGCTTCATGAAGTATAACAAAATGGAAAAAAAGGCCTTTGAGAACCAAGGTTCTACTCAAACTCTTGGGCAAATCACTTAAAGAGACATTGAGCCTCAGATTCCTTTTCCAAGAAACCCAAACAACAGTGCTGCCTACCACAAAGAGTGCAGTAAGTCACAAATGAGACAGGTTAAAATGCATTTTATAACTATAATTATGGTAAATAAAGAACCTGGCATGTTTTTGAACAATTAACATAAACATACCTTGATTCCATTGCTGAGTAGGCTCTGTGCAGATGCTAGTGTTAAACTTAAAAAATAAAAATGACAGGGGTGCTGAGGGGCTCAGTGGGTTAAGCCTCTGACTTCAGCTCAGGTCATGATCTGGAGCTCTGCTTCCCTTAGAGCTCTGTGCTGACAGCTCAGAGTCTGGATCCTGCTTCAGATTCTGCGTCTCCCTCTCTCTGCCCCCCCCCCCCCGTTCATTCTCTCTCTTTCTCTCTCTCCCTCTCACACACACACACTCACAAATAAACATTAAACATTTTTCTGAAAAAACAGATAAAACTTCCAGCTGTTTTACCAATAAAAACAGGTTTCTCTGGGAATAGAGATTTGCAACCTGAGACAAGCAAACTGTGGCAAAACCACAGACAAGGCCTCCTGGAAAGGAGAGATATGCTCTCTCATAGAGAAAAGGGGGAAAGTTGGAAATGCTGTTATAAAGTCCATTGGACGAAACTAGGAGTTTAAAGTATACCAGATTTTCATTGAGTATGTTGTGACAGGTTTTCATTGAGTGTGTTGTGACTGTTTCTCATTTTTCCTCACTTCCAGTAGGTCTGCAGGAAACAAGGAGTACTCAACTTGACAGCTCCCTCTGCCCTCTGCCCACCTCCTGACTCCTTTCTAAATGAGGTTTCCTTTTATTACTTTTCACACCGAAGATAAAGAAAAAAATGAATATACCACTGTCCGTGGTTTCTAGAAGCTCGCAATCCAAAAAAGGAAGGAGAATTAATCCATAATTATAACCTAGCATGATTGATGTTCTGATTAGAGCAACCATGGGAGGCTGTGGGAGCCCAGAGGGAGGTGTACAACCCAGCCTGGGGTAGAGAGGATAGGCTAAGGGATATTTAGGGGAAACTTCCTGGAGGAGAGTGTTTGATCTAACTCTTCAAGGGCAGGTAGGAATAAGCTTGGCAAAGAAAACAGTGGGACAAGGGGAAAAGGTGGTTGGGGCAATGGGAACAGCATGGACAAAGCAAAGGATAGTGTGTCTGGGGTGGACAGCAAGGACAGGAGTGGCTGCATCAATAGGTAAGTACAGATTCTGGAGAACTCAAATAGCAGGGGACTTGATCCTGAAAATGATAGAAACCCATTGAGGAATTTTTAAGCAGGTCAGGGACCTGGTCAGCTCCTCTGGTCGCTGTGTAGAGAGTAGATTTGAGACAGAAAAAAAAAAAAAAAAATTGAACAGTGCAATTCTATACAAATGTGTTTGTTGACATTTCAAATTACCATGTGATGAGAACCTTTTATTTGCTATATACACTTGCCCTGTACAATTTAAATCTTAAGTGAATTTAAATATCAGTTATTTAGTCAGACTAGCCACATTTTAACTGCTCAATAGCTATCCTATATTGGAAAGCATATATAGAGAACACTCAGAAAGTTTTTTCCCACAGCATTGAAAGACAAATTACAACTGGGCAGAAGAAATAAAATGCCTAGAAACATTCAGGACTTAAAAAGGCCAGCTTCAGGATACCTGGATGGTTCAGTCAGTGAAGCGTCTGACTCTTGATTTCAGCTCAGGTCATGCATGATCTCACGGTTCAAGAAATCAAGCACCAGGTTGGGCTCTGAGCTGACAGCATGGAGCCTGCTTGGGATCCTCTCTCTTTCTCTCTCAAAATAAATAAATAAACAAACTTAAAAGCAACAAAGTCCAGGTTCAGTTCTTTATGTCAGCTCCTCCTCAGGAAGCTGGGAAGGAAGGAGGATAGACTTCATACCTGCTGGAGTCCTCAGAGAATTCCTTCTGATATGACTAGCACAGCATGAGGACTGGGATAGAAATGTCGCCCTCATGGTCTCCTGGGAGTCGGTTTTCCCATGCTATCATTCAGAGTGTACCCAGGAGGTCTGCCTTCCCCAGGGATTTCCTGAGGTTTCTTATCTCCACAGATAGCCACTTCCCACCCACCATAGAGCCAGGGTGCCTTCCTTCTCACAAAATATTCCCTATAAGATTCACCCACTACCTCTGTAAACATTTATTAAAATGATGCCTTCCACGTGCCTGTCACTGACTTAGATACAGTATGGAAAGAGAGATATTCAAGGTATAATCACATTTCTCACATGGGCTAACTCATTTACATCTCAAAGTAACATTGTAACATTACTATTAACATCATCATCCTGTACAGAAGATGAAATTGAGATTCAGAGAGTTTAAGTCACACAGTCAGATGGCAGCAGCACTAAGGAAGGCTGAAATGGTGCTATGTGGTCTTAAGTAATTTCATATCAAAACTCTCATGCTTTTAATGTTTACAAACACGTTGGGAAGAAAAAATGAACACACACAAATACAATTTATAATTTCCAAGCAATGTAGTAAAAGCAGTGTTACAATCATGCTCAGAAAAATATTGAAGCATCAAAGAGGGATGCCTTTGGTGGACATCATGGAAGGTTTCCTGGAGGAAATGACCCTGGAGCTAGCTGGAAGCATTCCACCCACAGAGCTAGGGGCAAAGTTGTTATAGAGGAGAAAAAGAAGCAAAGCAATTATTTGACTGGTTATAGCTTAAGCAGTTGTCTGATTTGGGAAAGCCTAGGTGGCTGTTTGTGACTGGCTGTCCTCAGGGTTCATTTTCTTGGATTCAAATGCACTGACTCTGGCTTAGTGTTTGGTTTGGTTAATGAGGCGTTACAGCCACCCCTGTCTAGTGGCCTCCTCCTTTAAATATTTTCACACCAGCATATATTCTCCATAGGTTTAAGTTTAAATATAATGAGCAGGGACAGAAACAAACCTTGCTGAAGCAAAACTGTTAGGGATACTTCCTTTTCTTTTAAGTTTATTTATTTATTGAGAGAAAGAGAGAGACAAAGAGCTTGAGTGGGGGAGGGGCAGAGAGGGAGGGAATAGAGAGACCCAAGCAGGCTCTGTGCTGATAGCAGCACATGCTGAGAGCAGCATGGAGTCTGACTTGGGGCTGGATCCTTCGAACTGTGAGATCATGACCTGAGCCAAAATCAAGAGTTAGATGCTTAAATGACTGAGCCACCCTCGTATACCATTAGGGATGATTCCAACCTGACCTTCTCAATTTAACTTTAATACTAACAGAGACAAGGATGGTTCACACTGTACAAATATCTTTCTTATTCAATTATTAGATGGATTTTTTATGAATGAATTTTATCAGAACTGCTAATTGATTAGATAATTGCTCATCGTTTAGCAATAACAGAACTCCATAATATTTTATTTCATTTATGGGGTTATTTAATTAAAGCATAATTATATTTATTGTCATGATAAAAAGATTTCTGTTTTTTTTTCTTTTTTCTTTGAGAGAGACAGAACACAAGTTGGGGAGATGGGCAGTTGGAGAGAGAAAGAATCTCAGGCAGCCTCCACATTCATCATGGAGCCTGATGCGGGGCTCAGTCCCACCAACCTGGGATCATAAACTGAGCCAGATCAAGAGTGTGACGATCAGTCACCTGAGCCACCCAGGAGCCCCAAAGTGGGTTTCTGATATGATTTCTCAGTACCTTAAGCATTGGAAATCTTCAAACTGGTCTTTCTAACGATTATTTTCAGGCTATCAGGCCAAATTTTCTCTCTATATCACCTACTTTATGCTATATGGTATACTGCTCTGGGTATTACAATCATAATTCAGGCCAGTGTGTGTTGAGATGTCACTTTTATGTATTTGGTCCTAATTATTAATTGCATAAATGCCTGTTTGCATGTATTTGTCAAAAATTGACTTTTAGGGAGAGTAGTATTGGTTTTTACATTTTTCTAATGCTTTCAAACACATTTCTGTCTCAGTTATCATCACCTAGGACGTTTTTCTTCTTAATTAGATTGCTGTGAATGTGCTAAGGTACTATCTCTCCACTTCAAGCCCCCATCTTCTCAGTTCTCTGATTACATGGCAACACGTTCTCTAACTCTTGCTTCAGTTGCTTCAGTTTTATGACATTATCTAAGTCACACCTCTTAACTGAAAGAACCTTTTCACCAGAAAATGCAGATCCAACTAAGAGTCAAAAACCCTCGATATTGAGTTACTTTCTATGAACTACATTAAGCATTTCCTCCACCTCAAAGTCACAAGTATTTTGTTGTTATTTAAATACCATATGATACGTGTTCACCAGAGCCTTGCAGTTAAGATACACTCAATGATTATGTTGAGTCATAAGAAAACCCATTGACTGACAGAGGTAATGGACACCATACATTTTTGCTTCTCAGTCTTTTCAATTGTGGCATTCGACATAAGTCTGTTAGCTGAAATAAGAATTTCTAGGCTGATCAGTAATTCAATAAATTATTAACTTCAGTTGAATACATGTGTCAACACGTAATTAAGAAGGTCATCAACTCAACAAGAATGATGCTACCATCTTCATTGTGTATTAACAACCTCTCAAAGAGTAGCTCTTCAGTCTTCGGGGTTTGCACTGAATTCATGTTTTGAATACAATTCTTAATCCAAGATTAATTCATTTAAACTTTACCTTTGTGTACAACCTATCTACTTCAAGCAGCCTTTAGTGGGACTATTGGAACTCAGGGACTCTATAATGCCAAAGTGTAAGACTAAAGGAGTTTAATATGAGAACATTTATATTTTATCAGAACATGTGAAAAGTCATCTTCTCCATTTGTATTTTGGTCTACCACATTATTTCATGAAATTATTTTCTCCTGAAAATCAATTTGCCACAAAGCTTTATTGTATAACCTGTTATATACAATGCATTAGGTAATAAGAATTTCAAGTTAGAATGGTTACTTCTTTTGAGAAATGTCCATTATTATTTACAAATATTTTAAAATCTCTAACAACATACAATGAGATATGATAATAACTGTATGTGGTCAACTCCCCTAATGGTACAATGGGAAGAATGTAGATACTGATGAAGGCTGAGAAAATGTTTCAAAAAGTAGAATTCGAAATTTTAGGATTGATAAACAGCACTTTTATAAAAGGGTGAAATTAAAGGAAATAAAAAGTGATCACAAGGATGAAGTATCAGCACTACATCATTACAGAGCAGTCAGGAAACTAACCTTAGTTTGTCAATGAGGTGGATGACATAAAACATTAAAATCCAGGGATGTCTGGGCGGCTCAGTCCGTTAAGTGTCTGACTTCAGCTCAGGTCATAATCTCGCGGTTCCTGGGTTCAACCCCACATCAGGCTTTGTACTGACAGATCAGAGCCTGGAGCCTGCTTTGGATTCTGTGTCTCCCTCTTTCACTGCCCCTCCCCCACTCACACTCTGTCCCTCTCCCTCTCAAAAAAATAAACATTAAAAAAAATTAAAATCCAGACAGATATTTTCAAAACATTATTGTGCAGACAGTAGATTCACAAAAATACAAGTATTATCAATTGACAATTATGGGGATTTCTTTAGAAACTCTGAGCTGTTTCTTTAGAAACAACTCAGTTGTTCCTGTCATCACTCCTCTGATTTGTAAACGAAAATAACAATACAGTATTCAGTAGCAATAATTTAGAGAGAAAATAATCAAATAAACTTTGAACTTGAGGTGAGAAGCATAGTTAAATAAGAAGAGAACCCAAAGCAGTTAAACAAAATACATTTTAAAAATTAAAAATCAGATGAAGAGAGACAGGAGAAAAACTAGGATGCAAGAGTTTTATGAAAACAAAGGGAAGAAAGTATGTTTCCTCCCCTGTTTTTTTTTCTTGTATGAGAATGCACACTTAAGGCTTTATCACAACTTGTTATTTTTAGTTCACAGTTCTTAATAGACAAGCTAACCTATAATTACCAAAGAATCACTAGGAGTAGTTCTTCAGATAACAGGACACTGAAAACACATTTCCACTTAACAGGAGGGGATTAGTTGGTAGAATGTGTTAGAAAAGCTGCAAATCGGGGCGCCTGGGTGGCGCAGTCGGTCGAGCGTCCGACTTCAGCCAGGTCACGATCTCGTGGTCCGCGAGTTCGAGCCCCGCGTCAGGCTCTGGGCTGATGGCTCGGAGCCTGGAGCCTGTTTCCGATTCTGTGTCTCCCTCTCTCTCTGCCCCTCCCCCGTTCATGCTCTGTCTCTCTCTGTCCCAAAAATAAATTAAAAAAAAAAAAAAAAAACAAAAAAAAACGTTGAAAAAAAAGAAAAGCTGCAAATCTCCTACAACAAATATCAATCCTCTCATTCGGGGGTTGTTTTTCATCACTGACTAAAAAATATAGTCAATCCATTAAACTTTCTTTCAAGTTCTAAAATTGTCCCAGGTGAATTATCAGGGTTTTTTTCCCCATCATGTCACTCTGGTGGGCTGATAAAGACCCAAAAACAACATATGGTCAAATGTTTACTGTCAAACAGCAATCTCGTAACGTTAAAAGAAAATGGGTTTTGGATTCAAAACTACATTAAAGAAACACTTTTGTTAGTTTGTTTTTAGTTTATTATGTGCCAAAAACTTGAGGTGGGCACAAGCACCCCCCCTCAAAACAAAACAAAAACCCACAAAACTAAAAAACAGAAAAACAAATGTATTACCATTTAGTGATAAAATTAAACAACAACAACAAAAGAACACACAAATACCAACAACACGATATGATGTGGTAAAACATTCTGAAAAGACAGAAGGGAAAGTGACTTTTTGTAAGGTGAGAAAAAGGCAAGTAGTTAACTAACTTGGATCTTAAAAGAGAAGTTGTTTTCCTTTTGTTGTTATTGATTTTTGTCCTTTTTTTTCTGAAAAGAAGTAGAGGAAGGCAAAGGGGAATAAGTGTTAAGGTATGAACCCTATTCATGTTTGAGTAGCATCAAGCTTTCTCTGAGATTGGAATTTAGACACACACACACACACACACACACACACACACACACACAGACGGAGGTAGTAAATGATTGGTAAGGCTGTTCTACTTGAAATCATCCCTGTATTAGCCAGGGTTCTCTAGAAAAAGAGAACTAATAGGATGTAGACACACAGATTAGAAAGATAAGGAAGGGAGGGAGATTTACTATAGGAATTGACTCATGCAGTTGCAGAGATCTAAAAGTCCCATAATCTTCCCTCCACAAATTGGTATAATTCAATCCATGTCCAAAGGCCCTTGTACCAGGGGCTCTGATATTTGAACACAGGAAAAGATGAATATCCAAGCTCAAGAGAAAGAGTGAATTTTCCCTTCCTTTGTCTTTTGGTTCTATTCAGGCCCTCAACAGATTGGATGAGGTCTACTCACATTGGTGAGGGCACACGTCTTTATTCAGTCTCCTGAATGAAATGCTAATCTCTTCCACAAATACCCTCACTGACCACCCAGATATAACGTTTTCCCAGCTGTTTGCATTCTATAGCTCAGTTAACACATAAAATCAACCAATACCGTCGCCACTAGCTCCCAGACTTTTCACAAATCTGCAACTATCCCATCACTTAAGTTCCAGTTCAGATATTGTAATTCCATTGAGATCTTCCCTGATGCTCTAATAAGTCAAAATTGCACCTTCTCTCCAGTCCTGTCACATTATCTTGTTATACTTGCTCTCTCTTTTGTTTTTACCCTATTTTTCTTTCCCCATAAAACTTATGACTTCCTGATGTTTTTTGTCACTTACATATTTATTTATTCTATGTATCTTTCCACTAAAAATGTAAATTCCATAAAAGTAGGGTCCATGTATTTGTACCCACTGGAATATTCTGCGGGAGTAATTAGAGATGCATCTTATATGTGCATGAAAGCAACAGATGAGCACACAGTATTTCAAAGATCATTTCAGAGAGTGATTATTTTAAAAATAAGAAAGCATATAATCCTAAATCAGTTTCAAAAGCTTAAGGAATGAAAGAAGTAATGATTATCCAAAGATCACAGTCTCATTCAGGAGGGGTTAATTTTCTATTATGTATACGCATATAATATTTATTCAAAAAATGAGACTAATGCATTTATTTTCAGAATTAAAAAAGATAAAGTTTGAGGAAAATGAAAGTTATTATAGATAAATCAAAAAAAGATTGGTTGCTGAAAGTTTAAATTCCAAATCTTTTCAAGTTTCCAAAAAATTAGTTACCTGTTAATTTCTTAATGGATCAAAGAACTTTTCTCCTACCACCCCCAATACCCATTAATAAAAATCATCTAATTATCTGTATTAGACTACCAGAAAAACAGCTGTTTCGTTAGAACCTGCCTTGCAATTCTGTAATTATCTTTCAAGACTCATTTATTTAACCTTTTTTTCATTCATTTTTGAGGGGGGGGGGGGTGGGGGAGGGAGGGGCAGAGAGAGATGGAGACACAGTATATAAAGCAGGCTCCAGGCTCTGAGCTGTCAGCACAGAGCCCGATGTGGGGCTCAAACCCACTAACCATGAGAGCCTGATCTGGGATGAAGTTGGGCGCTAAACCGACAGAGCCACCTAGGCGCCTATTACTCATTCTGAAGACAGACTGGTCCCCCAGTATTTGAAGGTTTCAAAACATGCGTGCAAGTTCTCTGATACGTCTTCCATCAGGAGATAAAGTCTATGCTCCCACCTTCCCTTGAGTCTGGGTGGGTTTGTAATTTGCTTGCAACAAATACAAGGGGCAGCAGAGACACTGTAAGATTTCTGTAGCTAAGTCACAGAAACCAGTGCAGTTTCTGTCTTGTTCACCCTAACACTCATTTGCACAACTCTGAAATGACATGTAAGGATCTAACCAATCTGAAGAAGCTATGCTATGAGGAAGCCTAAGACCCATGAAAGCACCACAGGTAGATGCACCATTTGAGAATCCAGGTTAAGGTCCAAGCTAATATTGGAAATGAACTGCCATATTTGTGAATTAAGACAACTCCAGGTGAAACTGTACATTCACCTGCAAGTGTGAAGTCTCTCCAGCTCAGGACCCCGTCATCACTAAACAGTGAAAATCTATGTCTGCTATGGCCTCCCTAAAATTTTTTCCATTGTTTTTTGATGTTTATTTGTTTTTGAGAAAGACAGAGCATAAGCAGGACAAGGGCAAAGCAAGAGTGAGACACAGAATCTGAAGCAGGATCCAGGCTTGGAGCTGTCAGCACACAGCCCGAGGTGGGGCTCAAACCCATGAACCACGGTATCATGACTTGAGCTGAAGTCAGACGCTTAACCAACTGAGCCATCCAGGTGCTCCAGACTGCCTTAAAATTTTAGCTCATAGAATCAGTGAGGCTCACAAAACTGTTGCTTTAGGTCGCTAAGTATTAGAGTAACTGTTAGGCAATTACAGTGATCACTATGCAAAGACTAGAAATTTCAGCAACACCAACAAGAGATTCCCCTATGTATGGAATAAAAAACAGGTAATCCTTCAGGAAAAATCTCCATCACAAGAGCTTATTCTCAAATAAGCAGTTAGTCACTATTAAAGAGGATTCCACTTGGCCTGGAAGAACCCTAGCATTTGGAAATTCTAAAAAAATATTTACCATACTGGGTAGTATCGTGCTCTGTCAAGTCAAGAACTCTATAGAAACTTTATGTGCTTAAAGGCTTTAAAACTGGGTCTGTCTTTTCTATTTACCTTAAACTGGTCATTGTGAACAGGTATAATATTTTATTCTGAGTATTTTTGCCTTTAAAATAGGCCTTACAAGCATGGGGAATGACTGTGTAAAACAAGCAAGCAAGCAAGCAAGCAAGCAAACAAGTGACAAGAGAAGATAACCTCTTTCTCATCAGAACTATTTCAATCTAGAGAACATGTTTTTCTGATGGTATGACTGCTTGAATTACTTAGGCCAAGTCTGTGTGCAAAGATATTTGGATGAGATGAAAACTATCAATGCAATTTCCAGTTAGAATCGCTTCATTTATGAAAGCTAACACTTATTTATACCCAAAGGTGGTCCCTAAAAAATACAGCTAACTTTTAGTGCAGACTGTACATGGTCATGAAGACTGAAAAATTATCCATTTAACTTAGACAATGTAGCTAGGTATTCTAGACGACAATCTATGTCTCCCAACAAATTAGAATGCTCTTTTTCCTAAAAGCATATAAAAATCACTAGATTTCAAAGATTACTCTGTTTTAGCACATTATTTCCAAACATTAATAGACATTGGTTATAATATAACCTCAGTATTATTTTGTCTTAAATAAATTCTACTTGGATTTTGTCATGTAAATTGGAAAATATGCCATCTTTCATGAACATTTAATTCACCTAAATGACTAGGCTGTAAATTCTCTGCAATATGCTTGAGGTACTAGCAATTCTATGGAACAGTGTTGACCAATAGAAATAAAATGTGACCACAAAAAAGAATTTTAAATTTGCTAGTAGCCACATTTTAAAAAGTAAAAAGAAGCCAGTAAAATCAATTAATTCTATATGTGTATATACTTATTTATATATTTATATATTAAATATGTACAATTATATATAATTTTTAATTATATATGTAATTAAACCTAATATGTCCAAATATTATATTTCAACCTATAATGTATATACACACATATATACATATTTTGCTGTACTAGGTCTTTGAAATAGATTATGTTACCGCACATCTCAGTGTGAGATACAAGCCTTGCTTCAAATGTTCAGTAGTCACATGTGACTAGTGTCAACTAGTTGGAGAGCTATAGAATATTACCCACAGTGGAGTTACATCCAGGTTTTGTGCACGTTTACCTGTTTCATTTTTCCCCTTTATGGCAAGGCTCTAATTATTTCAAGAACCTCAAATAAAAGTAAATATATTTGATTGTATCCTTTTATGTAAGTTATTTACTATTTAAAATAAATCTTTATTTCTTCCCATTAGTTTCAATGCCAAATACTGATATGCTACCCTAATTCAATATGCAGATGTAATCAGTTTTCCAAACCTAGTGAGAAAAAGATTAAATGTAATAAATAATTCTTTTGGCTGAATTATCAGCTGTGCAGAGAAACCTTCTCTAACCACCTTCTTGGGCGTTCCCACCCTCCATCCCACCAGACACTCCATCATGTAATCCTGCTTAATTTTTTTCATGTTTCATATAACTATTGACAATTTAAGAACATTATTTAAATCAGTTTACCTGTTCATTGTGTATCTCTGCTACTATAATATAGGTTCTTTGAGAGCAACCACATTTTTTTTTCCGTGAAGCACCAATGATGCTCATTGCTTAGAAGAGTGCATAGCACAATGGAGGTGTTCAATAAATACTTGTTCACTGCATTTTAAAAACATAGACAAATCAGCTAAAATGGTGTTTAGAGAGCTTCACCTAAGAGTCACTGGCTTCTTAAAATCTTTCTAGGAAGTATTAAAATCTTCTAGAAAGTAGTGCAATGTTTATAGTGTAATTCATATGGTGGAAGGTCTCCTTTAAAAACAAGGAGTTCAGAAATGGAAAACATCTCATTTCTGATTAGGATAAGAGAAAAGCTTATCCTCCCCCCCCCCCCAAAATATCATCTACAGTCTACTTAATACAATGCTATTAACCCAACATACAAACATGTTTCTTTCTCGTTATTAAAAAAAGCCTCTCAAATTTAAAGTCAATAAAGAAATTAAAAGCTTAATGAGAGCAAGAATCCCCTGACTGTGTTCATGCTGTTATCAGCCTGTGATGCTGTAAAAGATAGGATGATGATTTCATTACCAGACAACCAAAAGAAGAGGAAGGATAACAAGGAGAGCTGTGAAAGACCTCCTGGTGAGAGAAATCTTGCAGTGAAAAATTGTTGAGCTTAATCAAGTCAAGGGAGAAATTAAATACAAAAGGGATAGCTTTTAAACATAACCACCTATTGCTTAATGCAAAATAATTTGGGAAAATAAGGAAAAATAATTTGAGATTGATCTAAACAAGATTCCTATTCAATGTAAAATTTTGTGGGAAACCCTGAGATAATGCCCACCATCTCTTCCCACGTAATCTCAAGAAATTACAATTGGCCTGGTCAGAATATAAGTAATTTTTTTTATTACTCACTTCAAAAATAAGTATTATATGAACTAGAAATTTACTGCAAAATTCTAACATTTCGCTCCCAGATTAAGAGAGAACCAACCCTTCAGCAGATGTCAAAAGCTTCCACAACTATGGTCAAAAGAGAGGTGCATGGGTACAGTACTGGACTTTTCCTGCTTCCCACTGCCTTCACAAGTAGTACACAGGGTACCCCAGACACAAAAAGGTTCTCACCACTTCTCCCTTCTATAAGACCACTACCCCCACACCCTCTGTTCTGGCTTCTTTCAGATCATCATCAAAACCTCCTGGCATTGTTCTCAATTCCCACACTTTCACCCCTTTAGACTCTGCACAGCTCCTGTTTATTCCCCCTCTCTCAGCTTTCCACAGTTCCTAAAACTTGCCCACTGTGTTCTGTGCAATTCACAATGCATCATCTTCAAAGTCCCCAGGATCTTGACACTTGACTCTGAATGTTCCCTTCCTCATCTTGCTCAAAGGAGCCCTGGATCTTCTCTGAGAAAAGTGTTTTCCCAATGGATCATTTTGTTTTACCCCGTCCTTCCTCACACGCTTGAGACTGTACTGGGACAAGTGTTCGTTCTCTTTACAGCTCATCTCCAGTTCTAGATTATTCCCTCTTCCTTCTCTCTGAATTACTCTAGCTTTGAATCATGTCATCAGATATTACCGCATACCACTCTTGAGAGTTAGCTCCTATCCCTCGTGTTATTCCTCTTCATTTCTTGAAGATTTTAGTTTCTACTTCAATCACTCTCTCAAAGATCTTACAAATCTTAGAGATACCAATTTATAGGAGGTGATTCTTCCAACATTCTAATTTCATGTAAATGACAATAAAATTTCCATATTCACAAGTTCAAACATTTACTTTCTGGTCATGTACATACATATTAGGGAGAGAGAGGGAGTGGAAGGGAGAGGAGGGGAGAAGAGAGAATGGAACAAAGAAGAGAGAAGACTGGTTTCTTTTCAAATTTTTGAATGTGAATCTTAAAGGATTCCTTAATAATTCCTTAAAACTCAGCAAATGTAGTCTTTTTTTAGTCTCTCCGTCTTGACCTTCAACTCTACAAGTTTTGTATGATACAGCAGTAGTTTACTATTTGTAGTCATATACATACATGCACATATAAATACATATACACACACAATCTCTGTACATAAATACACATTTGACGATACTTTTGGGTTACTCAGAACAATCTCCTTCCCACATGGTTATCTTGCAAAATATTGGGGTTTTTCCTCAGGGTTTAAGGTTAGATGAGTGGAGGTAAGGTACCAGGCCAGCATGTACACCTCATCAGAGGAATGCAGATTATTAGATTAGTAACAAATGCTATAAAACATACCCTGGCACTTTGGTGTGCCATAGCCCAGCAAATTAGACGGGTGTCCTTAGTCCTTAAGGAAAACACTATGCTTCCAATCCTTTACAAGTTGATCTATGAATGTAAACCTGGCACTCATTTCAATACATACAGGTAGTAAATAAACCAAAGGTTTATTTCAATCCACAAAAATTTCAAAAGGAAGAGAACATGATGGGGAAACCATATGTTTCTTAGATACACTAAGCAAGATTACTAATTTCAGAGATATATCAGCATTAACCATAACAACAACAACAACAACAACAACAAGAGTAAGGATGCTTACACACATCAATAAAAAGCAACTATTTAATTTACTTTTAACTTACTCTATATCTCCGTCTTGCCTTGATTTAGCTAATTCTTGGTTTCACTCTACTCAGGGATATCACTCTCTTTCAACATCAGTTTTACTGCCATCGACCTCCCCTCTGGCAACCATCACTTTGTTCTATTTATTTAAGAATCTTTGTTAGTTGATGTTTTGTCCATTTATCCATTTTTTCAGTTTGTTATTCATTTGTTTTGTTTTTTAGATTACCCATATTAGTGAAATTATATAGTATTTGTCTTTCTCTGACTTATTTTACTTGGTATAATACCCTCTCGGTCTACCAATGTTTCTATTATTTACAAGACAAATATGGAATCAAGTGGTTAATAAGCACCTAAATAATTAAAACTAGCTTATATTCCATTTCAAAAATTTTATTCATTTTGCTAGACATGTGTCAAATATGCATGAATAAGTTGGAACTAGGGAATCAGTTATCCAGGATCACATGCAGATATCCCAGGATCAGTGATCCGTGAGGTTTTCTGAAATGGAATTTGTGTTTAAACATTGTTTCTGGACTTTGTGTAAGTTTCCTGTTCATTTTCTCCTTTACATAATTTTCAAATTTTGAGTTTCAGGCTATCTACTCCATAAGAGTTTGATATCTGACATTGCTAAATGAAACTTCAAGTTCCAGCACCTTCTTAATAATAACAACCTAGAGCAAATAATTTTCTTGCTCTCAGACTTCCTTGACTATAAAATGGAGCTAATACCTACCTCTTAGGTTTACTATCAGGATAAATGGAAATGTTTCTTTGAAGCAATCTAGCTCAGTGACTGGTACATAATAGGTGATCATTATATTGGTATAAGCCATCCATTCAACAAAATTCTAGTATAGGTCAGATGTTTGTCAGTAAGTAAGCATTTTAGCACCCCTGGAAGTACCTTCTAGTGATAAAGACAGTCAACAAAGGTATAAACAAATTAACAATCTGGTGGTGATAGGTACTATAATAAAACAAACCAGGTTATGTTTCAAATCAATAAGTCAATAAATGAATAAATCAGGTTAATGGGAAAAAAGAATGTAAAGACGAGCAATCTACTTTTTCTCAGCCCTTTGTTTATTGGACATTGTATCTGAAAACACAGAGAATGTCATGCAATAAACATGTTATGATCATTTTTATAAAAATTTGGTTGATTATATGTTCTTACCATAAGAAGTTCTTCATAAGATCCCAAAAGATGATTTCCCTGATGACAAAAAAAAAAAAAAAATGAAGATTAGAAATATGAGTATCACACCATATGTGATTTAGGTTTATTCAAGTTTTATTTTCATATTCTGATTTCTCTTTTTTCTTGAACTGAACCATATTTATTAAAGTAAGACTCCCATCACTATTTGAATAATCAAAACAATTTTACATTTGTTGTAACACTATTTGTCTCTTAGTAAGTAAAAAAAAAAAAAGCACACCAACCATATAGAGTGAAAATACTCAAGACCTTTCCACGTCTAATTCTAATATTAATTATTTAACCTTTACTCGACTCAGTTTCCTCATTTTATAAAATCATGGAATTTGTTCCAATGGAATTAGAGCATATCTAAAATTTGAATTCTGTTAAAAGTTGAGCCAAAGTAATTTTAACTCATTTAAAGAAAAGTTTTATACATATTAATTTTGAAATACCAATTATACCACATACATACAACGTGTGAAGATATATTGCATATATCTCATGTTTAAACTAGAATTAGAAGTTATTGAGTAATTTAAAACCATTTAATTTCAACCAAGAGAAGAATATATTTTCCTTCAACTTTAGAATTCTAAACACTGAAGCCTGAGACGAAAAAGAAGAAAGAAAATTCTAATTTGTCCCTGAGTGATTTAAGTGGTTTTTAAAAGCATCTTTTGCTCATAGAAAATATTTTTCTATCCATTCCTTTTTTTTGCAATCCCTACCATGTCTTTTTCCAATACCACTTTAATTTAAATTTTGACTACCAACTTCGAATTGAGCAAAAGAAATAGATTTCCAAAATCACTGGGCTGCTGTGAATCACTTTCAAAAAGAGAGGACAAACAAATGGATTACAGCTATCATTAGGCTCTGGAATTGAAATTACAAGCACTCTGAGGAGTAATTCTAGTATGTGGTCCAAGGATCCTGCTGCTCATGTCCATTAACATGGCACACCCTGCTGAATTATGAAAATATTCCTAAGATCTAACATTTTTACAAAACGATGCTGAAACCAAATCCCCAAAATCCTCCCTTGATAAATACAGGTTCTATAAAACTCAGTATTTATATTGTAGTCTTAAGAAAACTTTAAGACATACAGATATATTTCACATATTAAAAGCGGTGAAGTGTCTGGTATTAAAATTAATGTGCAGAGCAACTGAAAACTCCATTAAATAGATCCTTATTTTAAATTCCATCACCAATAGACAATGACTCTGGTACTCCCACAGTAATAAAGCCCAGAGTTCTTTCTCTGCAACTCAAGAATGCAGACCTGGGGCAGGTGAAATTTCCAGAAAGGTGGATTTCATCTTACTATAAGGAGGAAAAAATACATCATGAGATAAGAGTGTTTTCAGTGACTAAAAACATTTAAACAGAGAAGAGGTTCATGTTAGACCATTCTAGCAAAGGTTTCTGACCAGAGCGCCCCCACATTTCTTTCCCACATTTGGGCCATTATTTCTGTGTGTCAATAACCTTTGTAGTGGGCTTACAAAAAAATGTGAGACACAAAACAAATCTGTGTTAAATATACATTAAATATATATTCCATATTAAGCATTTCTTAAAAATGTGCCATGCTGTTCAAGAGTGTATCATAATCACAAGTAGCCCCTCACATTTGGAGTTTCCTAGGTCTCAAACACTCTTTTCCCATCCTCTTTCCCAGTAATATAACCTATCCTATAGGTTCTAGGTATGTACTACCTTTTCCAGAAATGAGTTTCTGCCCCTCTCCAATGTTGAAACAGATTGTGTTTTACCTATTTCCTTTGCTAGAACCATAGGCACCCATAGGCAGCAGTTGTGGTTATAATTAAATTGTACCCCCAAAATTAGTTCTGTAGAAACACCAGATCCAGAATGTTGATGCACTTTAAACAGATTATTTTTTGAGATAAATTTGGAGAACGCTGCATGATTCAGAGATTAAGCAAAGTCATTTATTAAAGGACATCACAGAGCCATGAAACTTTTATATTCTGTGAATTACTATTAAAAAGGTAAGTGGGTACAGAATTTCTCAAAATTGTTTTCCTTCAGACTCATTTTTTTTTTTCATGGAGCACCTTCTAAGACTAAAGTTTCTTCACATTTGTTTTAGAGAACACAGAATTATTTTATTCACCATACTCTTGACTGCACCTGGCACAAAGTAGACAGGTAGGAAAAACTAATTGTATCAGTTTTTAAAGTGTAAACTAACCGGCTTTCAGGTTTCTTGATAAATGCCACCCCAACTGCCCCTATTTTTTGAAAAGGGACTTGGTGATCATCCTCTTCGTTCTGATTACAGGAATTCCCTGATATACTTGGTCACTTAATTTCTGTGAGAATAATTCAGGGCTCAAGATATTACATCTACACGAGCAGTGGGTTTCATTTTTGGATAGCAATTGTTCAAAAAATTCTTTTTCACTGGGGCACCTGTGTGGCTCAGTTGGTTAAGCTTCTGACTTCAGCTCAGCTCATGGTCTTGTGGTTCCTGAGTTTGAACCCCACATCAGGCTCCTCATGGACAGCGTGGCGCCTGCTTGAAATTCTCTCTCCCTTTCTTTCTGCCCCTCCTCCACTTGTGTATCCTATCTCAAAATAAACTTTAAAAATTCCTTTTCATTGAATTTATAACTGAGCACCTCTAACTGCAGTGCATTGATTCAAGCTCTTCCTCTTCAAATGACTAAAAAAGTTTACACTCTCTTCTACCTAACACTTCATAGGCATTCCTTTTAGGTTTCTACCCTCTCAAGTGAACATCTTAGTTCCCTTATTCCTACTGCAGTGTGGTTTCCAGGTTTCTAAGTTCACAGCAAACTTGCTATAAAAATTTAGGTTGTTAACTCTGTGTTATTCTTCTAAAGCATACTTGAGGTCAAAATAAGACAGGATCTTAATGTTTTGGAAAGATGCCACGGCCTAATCCTGTGCTCTCTATTCCATTCATATTGTTCCTGTGGCCCAGAATGCTGTTCTTTCTTTCCTTCACCTCTACAAACAGCGTTTACCTTTTGAGATCAAGTCAACCCCATGGCATGCTCAACTACTTTAGCTGCCATTTCTTCCCTCCTGCTCTCAGACAAATCATTCAGGACTCATTGTCTACTATCACAATTTACCCTCCCAATTTTCTTTATTATTCGCCGATGTTCCATGTGTATTTTTCTTTATTCCCTAAGAAGTTATAAAGGTATGAGGGCAAGTACTTTACTTTTTATTTCTCCAGAGCACTTTATAAAAGGCTTACACACATGAAATCTATTGGTTAAATATTTGCCTGAAAATGTTGGTGCACATTGATATGCAGATTGCTATGGCTACCATCCTTACAAACCTCCCCTTGCTCCTTAATATTTAGAGGGCTAAGGTAAAGAGCACTGGGATCGACATAGTCAGGATGCAGTTTACTTTCTGACTGCCCAAGCTTTTTTCTTTGCTCTGAGGGAAAGGTGGTGTGCTGAAAAGGACACTTGCAGATTCTCTGGCCTGGTTTCCTGATAGGTCCCTCAAACGGGAGGCACTGGTAGGAATTTAAAAGGCAAAAGTGAGGAAAAAATCCTTCTGTTTTCAACTCTCAAAGTAGCAGAAAGTCAACTACCAAGAGGGTGTAGACTCCAGCATATGCAGGTACTCACAGCAGCAGGTGAGGAAGCTCCGTTTCAGAAGCAGTGCCTCAGCTTAACTGGGAGTGCTCTCTAGGACAGAGGCAGGGGCAGCTCCCTGATTCCATGTCATATCTACTCATCCCTTTCCCTGCCCATCTATCACTTTTGAAAACATTCCTCTGCCTTAAAAAACCTCTCTTTGAGGGGACACAAAGGGCCGTTAAACCGACGAAAATCCATCAAGGAAATACAAATTAAAACCATAATGAGATACCTTTCAATAATCACCTAAGCCATTTAGAAAGTACAGAAATAGGGGCTCCTGACGGACTCAGTTGATAAAGCGTGAGACTCTTCATCTTAGGGTTCTGAGTCTGAGCCCCACATTGGGTGCAGAGATTAGTGAAAAGATACAATAAAATTTTAGAAAGTAATAAAAACAGAAAATACAGAAAGGAAAGAGAAAATACCAAGTGTTGATGAGGATGGACAACAACCAGAATTCTCAGACACAGCTTCTGGAGCTGTAAACTTGGCACAAACTCTTTAGGAGCCTAGCTGGCTGTTTCTACTGAAAGTGAACTTAGGCCACCTCTATGGTCCCAGAGCTCCATTTCTCTAGGCATATGCTCATCATAAATGTGTACAAATGTTTACCAAAAGACACAGAATAACATGTTCACAACATACTACTTGTGGTCGCTGAAACCTGGATATTACTCAAATCTTCAGTAACAACAGAAGGATACATTGGGGTATATTCACATAATAGGGATACTTAGAGCAACGATGATGGCTGTCTACAACTACATGCAACGATATGGATGAATTATACAAACAATGTTAAGTTAAAGTAGTCAGTCATGAAAGTACACATACTGTATTATCCCTTTTATATGAAATTACATACAGCAGACAAGACTAGCATATGCTGTAAGAAGTTAAGACAATGTACTACCTTTTGGGGAAGCAGGAGACAGCCTAATGGGGTGCCAGGTGATCTGTTTCTTTATCTGGATGCAAGGGACAGGGATATTCACTTGGTAAAAATCATTGAGGTTCACTCCTACAATATGTGCACTTTTCTGTATGTATATGTGTGTATACACACACACACACACACACACATACAGAGAGAGAGAGAGAGAGAGAGAGAGAGAGAGAGAGAGAGAGAACTCAGTACAAACTTTAAAAAAGGTCCTGGTCTACTTCAGACCAGGGAATATCAGTGACTTTGTCACTGCATACCTAGGGTAATATACTGGAAAAAAATGAAACCAACTATTCTAAACATTTCTTTTAGCCATTAAAACAAACAAGCAAGCACTAAGCAAGTTTTCTCAGAACACCTAACTATAAAATAAAATAACTGAAAAACCTGCAGTAGTTTCTGTCTTCTTGACTTAATGCATATAGATGTAGGTTTCCTTGCTTTCCAAGTTAACACATGTAATTCTTATGTTCTATTTCAAAATAACTTTTATCATTTCCATAAAATAACTAAAAATTCCAGAACACACATGTTAAACGTTTCTGCCAGAGGCACCTCGGTGGCTTAGTCAATTAAGTGTTGGACTTTGGCTTAGGTCATGATCTCATGGTTCATGAGTTCAAGCCTTGCATCGAGCTCTGTGCTGACAGCTCAGAGCCTGAAGTCAGCTTTAGATTCTGGGTCTCCCTCTCTCTTTGTCCCTCCCTCGCTCGCGCTCTCTCTCGAAATAAACATTAAAAACAACTTCTGCCAAATCCCATGAAGTGTTTCAAACCAGTAAGATATGATTCAGGTTTTAAAAATATGTAACAAACACCACTGGCATTTTCACATATTTTAAATACCCAACTTTATCTTCCAGATCATATTTAAACATTTTCATTCATAATCATTATTTTCATAAAAGTTGAGTCTTTAACCAGAATAAAACTTCCCTACTGCTAGACAAGGAAAGGAGTTATGAAATAAAAAACCTGAAGGGAGATACTTTGTTTTGTCTTTCATTATTAAATACAATTCAGAGGCTCACACTATTTAATGGAATTTCTTTTAAAACATACAGAAGTGAAAGGGAGGAGAAGATGGCAGCGTAGGAGGATGCTGGGCTCACCTTGTCCTGCTGATCGCTTGGATTCCACCCACACCTGCCTAAACAAGCCACAAAACCACCAGAAGACGAGCAGAACGGACTCTCCGGAGCCAAGCATAGACAAGAGGCCCACGGAAGAGGGTAGGAAGGGCGGAGAGGCGGTGTGAGCTACACGGACTGGTGGGATGGGGCTGGTGTGGTGGAGGGGCAGCCCGCCCAGTAAGGCATAGCCCCTGCGTCTGGCTTGCAAAAGTGGAGGGGACAGACTGCGTGAGTTCTAACAGCCAGCAGGACTTAATATCTGGAATGTTAAAAGTCAACAATTCTACCCTCGGAGATCTGGGAGGGCGAGAGGACCCCGGGAGAGTTGATGAGCCCTGAAGACGGAGCTTAGCTCGGCGGGGAACAAAGGTGCTGGCCAGCGCCATCTCCCTCTCCCATCCCCCGGCCGAAATCCCAAAGGGAAACAGTTCCCCTCACCGAACTTGCTTGCACCATGCAAACACCCAACGCTGTGCTTCTGTGGATCCATCCCTCCGACGGGTCTGCTACCTCCCTCCAGGTGCTACAGGGCCCCTCCCGCAGGGGACCACTTACAGCAAAGAAGCTAAGCCTGCCCCGCCCACCCCTGTGCACGTTGCAGATCCACCCTGCCTAATACGCCAGATCCCATCAAAGCAGCACAAACCTGGCAGTGTGCAAGTAGCCCAGAGAGGGCCCACACCAGTTCACAATGAGTCCTGCCCCTGGGAGAGGGGAACGTAAGGTGCACACCAGTCTGACTCTGGCCCAAGCGGTGGACTGGGGACAGACATTGGGTCTGACTGCGGCCCTGCCCACCAACACAAGTTACTCCAGACAACACAGGGGAAGTGCCCTGCAGTTGGGCGCCACCCCAGGGACTATCCAAAATGATGAAACGGAAGAATTCTCCTCAAAAGAAATCCCAGGAGGTAGCGACAGCTAACGAATTGATCAAACATGATTTAAGCAATAAAACAGAACAAGGATTTAGAATAATAGTCATAAAATTAATCCCTGGGCTTGAAAAAAGCATAGAGGACAGCAAAGAATCTATTACTACAGAGATCAAGGGACTAAGAAATAGTCATGAGGAGCTAAAAAATGCTATAAATAAGGTGTAAAATAAAATGGAGGTGGCAATAGCACGGATTGAAGAGGCAGAGGAGAGAATAGGTGAATTAGAAGATAAAATTATTGAAAAAGAGGAAGCTGAGAAAAAGAGAGAGAGAAAAATCCAGGAGTATGAGGGGAGAATTAGAGAACTAAGTGAGGCAATCAAACAGAACAATATCCGCATAACAGGAATTTCAGAAGAGGAAGAGAGAGAGAAAGGGGCTGAAAGTGTACTTGAACAAATCATAGCTGAGAACTTTCCTGATGTGGGGAAGGAAAAAGGCATTGAAATCCAAGAGGCACAGAGACTCAATTCAGATGTAACTTCAATTGATCTTCTGCACTACATATCATAGTGAAACTGGCAAGTACAAGGATAGGGAGAAAATTCTGAAAGCAGCTAGGGATAAACATGCTCCAACATATAAAGGGAGACCGATAAGACTGATGACAGATCTATCTACTGAAACCTGGCAGGCCAGAAAGGAATGGCAGGAATACTTCAATGTAATAATGAACAGAAAAAATATGCAGCCAAGAATCCTTTCTCCAGCAAGTCTCTCACTCAGAATAGAAGGACAGATAAAGGTCTTCCCAAACAAAAACTGAAGGAATTCATCACCACTAAACCAGCCCTACAAGAGATCCTAAGGGGATTCAGTGAGTAAAATGTTGCAAGGACCACAAAGTACCAGAGACATCATTACAAGCATGAAAACTACAGACATCACAATGAATCTAAACCCATATCTTTCAATAACAACACCGAATATAAATGGACTAAATGCTCCAACCAACAGACATAGGGTATCAGAATGGATTAAAAAAAGAAAAAACACAAGACCCATCTGTTTGCTGTCTACAAGAGACTCATTTTAGACCTGAGGACACCTTCAGATTGAAAGTGAAGGGATGGAGAACTATCTATCATGCTACTGGAAGTCAAAAGAAAGCTGGAGTAGCCATACATTTATCAGACAAACTACACTTTAAATTAAAGGGGGTAACAAGAGATGAAGAAGGGCATTATATAATAATTACAGAGTCTATCCATCAGGAAGAGCTAACAATTGTTAAGTGTCTATGCGCCAAATTTGGGAGCCCCCAAATATATAAAACAATTAATCACAAACATATGCAACCTTATTGATAAGAATGCAGTAATTGCAGGGGACTTTAATACCCCACTTACAACAATGGATAGGTCACCTAGACACAGGATCAATAAAGAAACAAGGGCCCTGAATGATACATTGGATCAGATGGACTTGACAGATATATTTAGAACTCTGCATCCCAAAGCAACAGAATATACTTTCTTCTCAAGTGTACATGGAACATTCTCCAAGATAGATCACATACTGGGTCACCAAACAGACCTTAATAAGTATACAAGAATTGAGATCATACCATGCACACTTTTAGACCACAATGCTATGAAACGTGAAATCAACCACAGGAAAAAGTCTGGAAAACCTCCAAAGGCACGGAGGTTAAAGAACACCCTACTAAAGAATGAATGGATCAACCAGGCAATTAGAGAAGAAATTAAAAAATACATGGAAATAAATGAAAACGAAAATACAGCAATCAAACGCTTTGGGATGCAGCGAAGACAGTCCTGAGAGGAAAATACATGTCAATCCAGGCCTATCTCAAGAAACAAGAAAAATCCCAAATACAAAATCTAACAGCACACCTAAAGGAAATAGAAGCAGAACAGCAAAGACACCCGGAACCCAGCAGAAGAAGAGAAATAATAAAGATCAGAGCAGAAATAAACAACATAGAACCAAAAAAATCCTGTAGAGCAGATCAATGAAACCAAGAGTTGGTTTTTTGAAAAAAACAAACAAGATTGATAAACCTCTAGCCAGGCTTCTCAAAAAGAAAAGGGAGATGACCCAAATAGATAAAATCATGAATGAAAATGGAATGATTACAACCAATCCCTCAGAAGTACAAACAATTAGCAGGGAATGCTATGAAAAACTATATGCCAACAAACTGGACAACCTGGAAGAAATGGACAAATTTCTCAGCACCCACACACATCCAAAACTCAAACAGAAAGAAAAGGAAAACTTGAACAGACCCATAACCAGCGAAGAAATTGAATCAGTTATCAAACATCTCCCAACAACTAAGAGTCCAGGACCAGATGGCTTCCCTGGGGAATTCTACCAGACATTTAAAGCAGAGATAATACCTATCCTTCTCAAGCTGTTCCAAAAAATAGAAAGGGAAGGAAAACTTCCAGACTCATTCTATGAAGCCAGCATTTCTTTGATTCCTAAACCAGACAGACTCCCAGCAAAAACAGACAACTACAGGCCAATATCCCTGATGAATATGGATGCAAAACTTCTCAATAAGATACTAGCAAATCGAATTCAACAGCATATAAAGTGAATTTTCCCCATGATCAAGTGGGATTCATTCCTGGGCTACAGGGCTCGTTCAACATTCGCAAATCAATCAATGTGATACATCACCTTAATAAAAGAAAAGATAAGAACCATATGATCCTGTCAATCCATGCAGAAAAAGCGTATGACAAAATTCAGCATGCTTTCATAATAAAAACCCTCAAGACAGTTGGGATAGAAGGAACATAGTTAAACATCCTAAAAGCCATTTATGAAAAGCCCACAGCTAATATCATCCTCAGTGGGGAAAAACTGAGAGCTTTCCCCCTGAGATTAGGAACATGACAGGGATGTCCACTCTGACTGCTGTTGTTTAACACAGTGTTGGAAGTTCTAGTGAAAGGGCGGGCCTACACCAGCCGACTCCATCTTGTTCTGTGTCCTTCACCTTGACCACACCACCTCCCCTTGAGCCACCCCCTCCCCCACCTGCCTAACAGAACTCGGACCTCACCAACTGCCCTTAGGGGAGTTGGTGCTCCCCTTGAGCAACCCCCTTCCCCACCTGCCCAACAGAACTCGGACCCTTCCCCAGCCAATCGGCTGAGGCCATAGCTATTACCTCACCAACTGCCCCTAGGCCCCAATAAAACCTTTGGGCTTTGGAAACTCGCTCTCTCTCTCCCCGGTATCTCACCGCTGCGTCGGTGCAGGTAGGGGATTGAGCTTGAGCTAGCTCAAATAAAGGCTCTTTTGCTTTTACATCGGACTCGGCTCCCTGGCGGTATTTGGGGATCACGAATTCTGGGCATAACATTTGGGGGCTCGTCTGGGATCCCCAAGACCCCCGAGGGACCCCCGACCCGGAGAGCCTGACTGGCCACGGTTAGTGTCTGTCTGTTCTGTCTTTTCTGTGTGAGCTCATTTAATTCTGGTAGTGCCCGACGCGGTCTAAGTGGACGCACTGGAGGACCACGGGCTGGGAGTTTTGGAAGACGTTCCGATTCTCCCTTCTGGAGGGACGTGGAATCCCCTCATCGGTTTTGGAGGGACGTGGAATCCCCTCATCGGTTTTGGAGGGACGTGGAATCCCCTCAAAGGTCTGAGACGAGGCGGGTCGCTCCCGCTGGTCGGCGTGAGGCCGTCGTCTTTGGAGGGACGTGGAATCCCCTCATTGGTTTTGGAGGGACGTGGAATCCCCTCATCTGTTTTGGAGGGACATGATTTCCCCTCATCGGTTTTGGAGGGACGTGGAATCCCCTCATTGGTTTTGGAGGGACGTGGAATCGCCTCATCTGTTTTGGAGGGACCTGGAATCCCCTCATCGGTTTTGGAGGGACATGGAATCCCCTCATCGGTTTTGGAGGGACGTGGAATCCCCTCAAAGGTCTAAGCTAGCTTTCAGTTTTGCTTCCATGGAGTTGGAAGACTTTCTAGGGGCCCTCTGTTTGTCTGTTTTTGTGTTTCTCTGTTTTGCTCTGTGGACTTACTGGACGGACGTAATGGGACTCAGACTACTCCTCTAAGTATTATGATTGATCACTTTAAGGATGTGAGGGGAAGAGCTAACAACCTCAGTGTGGAAGTCCGAGAGGGTCGGTGGCAGTTTTTTTGTTCTAGCGTGTGGCCAACTTTCAATGTCGGACAGCCACCAGAGGGGACCTTCGACCTCCCTACCATCCACCGAGTCAGGAGTATCATCTCTCAGCCTAAGACGGGCCATCTTGATCAGCTCCCTTACATTATCACTTGGTAGGACCTTGTAGAAGACCCAGCCTCTTGGCTTAAGCCCTTCCTAGCCCCACTCCCTCCAGAGCCAAAACCCATTCTTGCTTTGCAGGGGACAAAGAAGAAGAAAAGTCTTACCCAGCCTTCAGCACCCCTCTACCCTGTCTTACAGGGGGTTACTGAAGAAGAATTAATTTTTCCTTCCCCGTATAACCCTTCTAGGATGCCGGAAGAACACCATCCTCCCCCTCCGGGGGAGGCAGACCCTGTTCCGAGAGCGGGAGGCAGAAACGCTACAGTGGGAAGCCCGCCCTTTACCAGACAAAGGGCTCAGAGGGAGCAATCTGCCTCCGCCGCCGCCGACTCCACTGTTCTGCCCCTGTGAGCCACCGGACCCCCAGACGCAGAGGGGAATCAGCCCCATCACTATTGGCCTTTCGCCACTAGTGACCTCTACAATTGGAAAGCTCAGAATCCTAAGTTTTCCGAGAAACCGGCAGGGCTTATTGATTTATTAGACTCTGTTCTTTTTACCCATCAGCCCACGTGGGACGATTGCCAGAAGCTTTTGCAGGTCCTGTTCACGACTGAAGAAAGAGAAAGAATCCTCAGTGGGGCCCGAAAACTAGTTCCGGGCGCAGACGGGAATCCCACCACCAACCAGGCTCAGATAGATGCCTCCTTCCCCTTAACTCGGCCCCAGTGGGATTTCAACACGGCAGAAGGTAAGGAGAGGCTCCGGGTCTACCTCCAGACTCTAATGGGGGGGGGTCTCCGAATGGCTGCTAGAAAGCCAACCAATTTGGCCAAAGTAGGAAATGTACAACAGGGAAAAGATGAATCTCCGGCTGCCTTTTTAGAACGGATCATGGAGGCATTCCGTACCTATACCCCCAGGGATCCAGAGGCTCCAGAAAGCAAGGCAGCTGTTATCATGGCCTTTGTAAACCAATCGGCCATAGACATTAGCAGAAAATTACAGAAAATAGGTAGACTAGGAGAAAAAAGTCTGCAGGACTTACCGGTGGTAGCCAAAAAGGTATATAATAACCGGGAGCCTCCTGAGGACAAGCAGGCTCGCGCCATGGCGGCTGCCAGCAGTAAGCAGACTCGAGACCTGGCCAGAATACTACTAGCTACCACTGCTGACTCCCCCGAGGAACGAGACCGCCGTCTCCGGCAGCTGGCAGACAATGCAAGAAAAGGTAAAGGAACCACCAAGGTGGGGAAGCAGAGGCTGCAGAAGGATCAGTGCGCATACTGCAAGCAGATAGGGCATTCGGCCCGAGATTGTCCAAAAAGTGCTGGCGGGAAGGGAAGCAAGACTGATCCAGTAAAAGTCCTAGAGCTAGATGAACTAAGTGATTAGGGGAGTCGGGGTTCGGACCCTCTCCCCGAACCCAGGGTAACTCTTAAAGTGGAGGGGACCCCTGTTGACTTCCTTGTCGACACCGGAGCACAACATTCGGTCCTCCGCACCCCACAAGGAAAACTAGCTAGCAAGAAGTCCTGGGTACAAGGGGCAACTGGTATCAGCCAGTATTCATGGACTACCCGAAGAACAGTAGATTTGGGAACGGGCCGGGTATCCCACTCCTTTATGGTAATACCAGAATGCCCCTACCCGCTGTTAGGACAGGACTTACTGACCAAGATTGGAGCTCAGATAACTTTCAGACAAGGGGGGCCTCAGGTCACCGATGGCAAGGGCCACCCCATCCAGGTCCTGACCATGAAACTGGAGGATGAATACCTCCTCCACCAGGAGGCGCTCCCGAGAGAGGATAATATAGACAGATGGCTACAAGAATTCCCCTCGGTTTGGGCAGAGACGGGGGGGATGGGACTAGCCGCTCACAGGACCCCAGTCCTGGTAGAAGTCAAGCCAGGACAGAGTCCGGTAAGGATCAAATAATACCCCATGTCTCAGGAGGCCCAGAAGGGGATCCAGACACACATCCGGAGACTACGAAGCCTAGGGGTACTAGTTCCTTGCCAGTCTGCCTGGAACACACCCCTACTGCCGGTCAAAAAGCCTCACACAAATGACTACCGACCGGTACAAGACCTCTGGGAAGTAAATAAGAGGGTCGCGGACATACACCCAACTGTTCCCAACCCATATACTCTCTTGAGCTCCTTGGCGCCCTCCAGGGTCTGGTATACTGTACTAGATTTAAAGGATGCCTTCTTCAGTCTGCCGCTGGCACCCCAGAGCCAACCCTTGTTCGCCTTCGAGTGGCATGATCCGGAGGAGGGCTACAGTGGGCAGCTCACCTGGACACGGCTACCTCAGGGATTCAAAAATTCACCCACCATCTTCGACGAGGCACTACACGAGGGCCTGGGTGAGTACAGAAGGGAGCACCCTGGCCTCACCCTTCTACAGTACGTAGATGACATCCTGATTGCTGCCGACACGGCCAAAGACTGCGAGCGAGGGACCCAGGACCTGCTGGCTACTCTGGGGGCCTTAGGGTACCGGGCATCCACGAAGAAGGCTCAGATATGCAGGGAGAGGGTAAGTTACCTGGGATATATCCTGGAGGGCGGACAGCGGCGGTTATCAGATGCCAGAAAAGAAACTGTCCTAAAGATCCCTACTCCTACCTCCCGAAGAGAAGTGAGGGAATTCCTAGGATCAGCCAGCTACTGCCGCCTCTGGGTTCCAGGTTTTGCTGAGATTGCCAGGCCCCTATATGAAGCTACCAAACAGGGGAAAACATTTAAATGGACTGAAAAAGAAAAAATTGCCTTTAATCAGTTAAAAAAGGCCCCCTAAGTGCCCCAGCCCTGGGCTTACCAGACATTACGAAACCCTTCCACCTCTTTGTAGACGAACATAAGGGAATAGCAAAAGGGGTTCTAACTCAAGCCTTAGGCCCCTGGAACCGCCCAGTGGCTTACCTGTCTAAGAAACTAGATCCAGTGGCTGCCGGCTGGCCGCCATGCCTAAGAATTATTGCGGCGACAGCACTCCTAGTAAAGGATGCAGACAAGCTGACCCTAGGACAGGAGATCTGGATCACGACCCCACACACCATTGAAGGGGTCCTGAAACAGCCTCCGGATAGATGGATGAGCAATACACATATGACTCATTACCAGAGCCTCCTACTCAACCCTCCACGAGTGCAGTTCCACCCCAGTCCATCCCTCAATCCTGCAACCCTGCTGCCCGACCCTGACCTAGGTACTCCATTACATGACTGTGTGGGAATTCTGGAACAAGTACATGGATTCCAGACGGACCTGACCGACCGGCCCCTCCCCGATGCTGAGACTACTTGGTTCACTGATGGCAGCAGCTGTGTGCGAGACGGACACAGGTATGCGGGTGCAGCGGTGGTCACCGAAACGGACACCGTATGGGCGGAGGCTCTACCCTCCGGAACGTCAGCCCAGCGAGCAGAGCTCATAGCTCTCCCCAAGGCGCTGATGCTGGGAGCTGGAAAACGGCTTAACATCTACACAGACAGCTGTTATGCGTTTGCCACAGCTCATATTCATGGGGCAATTTATCAGGAGAGGGGGTTACTGACAGCAGAAGGACGGACTATAAAAAATAAGCAGGAGATACTTAACCTGCTTACGGCCTTATGGCTTCCTGCCAAGCTAGCAATTATCCACTGCCAAGGGCACCAAAAAGCTGATAACCCAGTAGCTACAGGTAATCGAAAGGCTGACCAGGCAGCCAAGGCAGTCGCCCTTACTTCAGTCCCCACCATGACCATACAACTACCGGACCCGGGAGACCCAGTTTTACCAGACCAGCCCAAATACTCCCAGGAGGAGTTACAGCGGATCAAGAAACTCCCCATGGTCCAGGAGATAAAGGGATGGTGGTATACACCTAACAAGGAGCTCGTGCTGCCAGACCGGCTCGGAGTCTCAATATTAGAGCACATGCATCGGTCTACTCACATGGGGGCCCGAAAATTAAAAGACTTAATCCGACATGCCGGAATCAAGATTCACCAACAGGACACCAAAATACAGCAAGTTGTATCTGCCTGCAAGACCTGCCAACTCACCAACGCGAGAGCCACATCGAATAAAAAAGGAACCAGGCTCAGAGGCACCAGACCGGGAGCCCAATGGGAAGTCGACTTCACTGAAGTCAAACCAGGAAAGTGTGGTTATAAATATCTTTTAGTATTTTCAGACACCTTCTCTGGCTGGGTGGAGGCATACCCAACCAAGCATGAAACGGCTCAGACAGTGGCTAAGAAGCTACTAGAAGACATTTTACCCAGGTATGGTTTTCCTGCCATGGTAGGATCAGACAATGGACCAGCTTTTATCTCACAGATAACACAGGCAGTAGCCAAGGCGGTGGGGGCAAACTGGAAGTTACATTGTGCTTACAGGCCCCAGAGCTCAGGACAGGTAGAAAGAATGAATAGAACCCTAAAAGAGACCCTTACCAAATTAACCATGGAGACTGGCGGGGACTGGGTGACTCTCCTACCGTACGCCCTTTACCGGGTTAGAAACACTCCTTACACTCTGGGTTTTACTCCCTACGAGATCATGTTTGGCAGGCCACCCCCTGTTATTCCCAGCCTTCGAGCTGAACTTATTGCTGAGTTTAAAGATCAAGAACTTTTTCTTTCCTTGAGAGGGCTCCAGAAGGCGCACAAGGACATTTGGCCGCGCCTCCATCCAATCTACGAGGCTGGCCCGACCCCAACACCTCATCAGTACAGGCCGGGAGACTGGGTCTACGTCAAGAGGCACCACCGAGAGACCCTCGAGCCGCGCTGGAAGGGACCCTACATCGTGGTGTTAACCCCCACCGCTCTCAAAGTAGACGGCATTGCGACCTGGGTCCATCACACCCACGTTCGGCCAGCAGACCCCTCCTCGATCCGGAAGGACTTCGTCACGTGATGGGCCATCAGTCGGGACCAACACAACCCGCTCAAGCTCAAGGTACAGCGCATTCAACCCACCTAATATTGATAACTCTGTTAACTCTGCTTGTCATTGCTCACGCTGCCGGGAGTCCCCACGCCCCCCCAAACATCACCTGGCAGATCATAGACACCAGCTTGGGGACAATACTTAATCAGACCTCCCAGAGCCACCCCAGGGACACTTGCTTCCCAGAACTTTGCGTAAACCTCCAACTCTGTTCCCCTTGTCACCATAAATGCAGCCAGTCCCATGATTGGGTCCGTAAGCTACATGACAAGGGGGGAATGAAAGGGCGGGCCTACGCGAGCCGACTCCATCTTGTTCTGTGTCCTTCACCTTGACCACACCTCCTCCCCTTGAGCCACCCCCTCCCCCACCTGCCTAACAGAACTCGGACCTCACCAACTGCCCTTAAGGCACACCTCCTCCCCTTGAGCCACCCCTCCCCCACCTGCCTAACAGAACTTGGACCTCACCAACTGCCCTTAGGGGAGTTGGTGCTCCCCTTGAGCAACCCCCTCCCCCACCTGCCCAACAGAACTCGGACCCTTCCCCCGCCAATCGGCTGAGGCCATAGCTATTACCTCACCAACTGCCCCTAGGCCCCAATAAAACCTTTGGGCTTTGGAAACTCGCTCTCTCTCTCCCCGGTATCTCACCGCTGCGTCAGTGCAGGTAGGGGATTGAGCTCGAGCTAGCTCGAATAAAGGCTCTTTTGCTTTTACATCGGACTCGGCTCCCTGGCGGTATTTGGGGATCACGAATTCTGGGCATAACACTAGCATCAGCAGTCAGACACCAAAAGGAAATCAAAGGCATCAAAATTGGCAAGGATGAAGTCAAGCTTTCCCTTTCTGCAGATGACATGATATTATACGTGGAAAACCCAACAGACTCCACCAAAAGTCTGCTAGAACTGATACATGAATTCAGCAAAGTCGCAGGATACAAAACCAATGTATAAAAATCAATTGCATTCTTATACACTAATAATGAGGCAACAGAAAGACAAATGGAGAAACTGATCCCATTCACAATTGCACCTAGAAGCATAAAATACCTAGGAATAAACCTAACCAAAGATGTAAAAGATCTGTATGCTGAAAAGTATAGAAAGCTTATGAAGGAAATTGAAGAAGATATAAAGAAAAGGAAAAACAATCCGTGCTAATGGATTGGAAGAATAAATATTGTTAAAATTTTTTTAAAGTAAAGTCAACACCCGATGTGGGGCTTGAACCCAGGAACCCAAAATCAAGATCGCATGATCTGCTAGATGAGCCAGCCTGGTGCCCCCATGACACTGACTTTGTATTCGGCTATGAATTAGCGATTTCTTGGCAATATGAATTAGTCACCTGTGGGTCTTGAACCTTCAACTCTGTGGCAACAATAGACACACACTGCACGTTTCTGCTCAGAAAAGGATCATCAAACTCGGTCCACATGTAGTCACCAAACAAAATGTTATGTCTGTTGATCAGCTTTCTAACGCTCAGCTTAGTATGTTCTTTTTTGGCAGGGCTGGAAACACAAGACACAGCGGTCAGGATGGTAGGTAACAAGTGCCTTCTACAAAGTCAGACCTTTCAGAGCACAGCCGTGGGCTCGCCTGGGGGGTCAGCCCCAAGCCAAGCCCTGCTCCCCATACGCCAAGAGGCCACAGCAACAGCTCCTGCCACCCGCGGCTGCCCCAACGGAAGATCAGCCGGGACACACAGGCCTGGCGCGTGCCGCGAGCTCTCGCTAGTGCTGCTACTGTTAGGAACCAAGGCGCAAAGTTCCCACAGCCGTGGGGTTGCAGCTCGAGTCCGCATTTTAACAAAAGCCCGAGGCCTCTGATTCACGTGGGAAAACTCTGACACTTTCCGACTGGCCTTCAAGGCTTCCAGGACGCTGACCGGTTCTGGACCATACCTGCCTCCGCCCCACCTCCCACACTGCCCCAGCCGGCCTCCCCCTCGGCCTCGCCCTCTGCGTCAGGCAGGCCCGGGAGGGTCCACCGTCCCGGGCGTCTGCCCCACACAAGCCACACCCAGACCCCTCTGAAAACTGCGGACCACGGGGGTTCGCCTGGGGTCCTGAGACGTCAGGTGGTGGGCAGCCAGGGTGACCGAACAGCCCGACAAACGCCAGCTCTGAGGATAACTGGCACACACGCCCCTTCATCCCAGGGCCGTCAGGCTCCGCTTGGGTGCGGTGCCCAGGCTCACCTGTGCTCCTCTGGTGCACCTCCAAGTGGACATTCGGCGCCTCGGCAACGCAGGGCGGCGCTTGTTTAAGGTCGCCCACGGCCTCATCCATGGCGCCGCCTGGAGCAGTGGGGACCCGGCCGGAGCGTGGCCGCCTCGCCGCCTGGCGCCGCTGCATCACCCCGCGCCTCCGCAGCTGCCTTGCCGCCGCCTGGCGCCAACTTCGCCTCGCGCCGCCGCCTCGCCTCACGTGGTCGCCGCGACAGCTCGTGCCGCTCCCGCCTCGAGCTGCCCTTGCCTCGCGCGCCGCCGCAGACGCCACCGACGCCCGCAGCTCCCTCGCACCGCCCCGCCCTCGCAACTTCCCTGAAGCCTCCGCCGCCAACACCGCCTGGCGCCGCCAACGCCGCCGCCGCCGCCTCACGCCGCCCCCACCTCGAGCAGCCGCTGACGCCGCTGACTCCACAGCCTCGCGCCGCAAGTGAAACAGGATGATGTGATAAGGCTGGAGACGAGGTGCAATTTTGATTTAGATTACAGCATCAGGGATTACAATGGAATTACATTATCTGAACTGGAACTTAAGTGATGGGATAGTTGCAGATTTGTGAAAAGTCTGGGAGCTAGTGGCGACGGTATTGGTTGATTTTATGTGTTAACTGAGCTATAGAATGCAAACAGCTGGGAAAACATTATATCTGGGTGGTCAGTGAGGGTATTTGTGGAAGAGATTAGCATTTCATTCAGGAGACTGAATAAAGACGTGTGCCCTCACCAATGTGAGTAGACCTCATCCAATCTGTTGAGGGCCTGAATAGAACCAAAAGACAAAGGAAGGGCAAATTCACTCTTTCTCTTGAGCTTGGATATTCATCTTTTCCTGTGTTCAAATATCAGAGCCCCTGGTACAAGGGCCTTTGGACATGGATTGAATTATACCAATTTGTGGAGGGAAGATTATGGGACTTTTAGATCTCTGCAACTGCATGAGTCAATTCCTATAGTAAATCTCCCTCCCTTCCTTATCTTTCTAATCTGTGTGTCTACATCCTATTAGTTCTCTTTTTCTAGAGAACCCTGGCTAATACAGGGATGATTTCAAGTAGAACAGCCTTACCAATCATTTACTACCTCCGTCTGTGTGTGTGTGTGTGTGTGTGTGTGTGTGTGTGTGTGTGTGTCTAAATTCCAATCTCAGAGAAAGCTTGATGCTACTCAAACATGGATAGGGTTCATACCTTAACACTTATTCCCCTTTGCCTTCCTCTACTTCTTTTCGGAAAAAAAAAAAGACAAAAATCAATAACAACAAAAGGAAAACAACTTCTCTTTTAAGATCCAAGTTAGTTAACTACTTGCCTTTTTCTCACCTTACAAAAAGTCACTTTCCCTTCTGTCTTTTCAGAATGTTTTACCACATCATATCGTGTTGTTGGTATTTGTGTGTTCTTTTGTTGTTGTTGTTTAATTTTATCACTAAATGGTAATACATTTGTTTTTCTGTTTTTTAGTTTTGTGGGTTTTTGTTTTGTTTTGAGGGGGGGTGCTTGTGCCCACCTCAAGTTTTTGGCACATAATAAACTAAAAACAAACTAACAAAAGTGTTTCTTTAATGTAGTTTTGAATCCAAAACCCATTTTCTTTTAACGTTACGAGATTGCTGTTTGACAGTAAACATTTGACCATATGTTGTTTTTGGGTCTTTATCAGCCCACCAGAGTGACATGATGGGGAAAAAACCCTGATAATTCACCTGGGACAATTTTAGAACTTGAAAGAAAGTTTAATGGATTGACTATATTTTTTAGTCAGTGATGAAAAACAACCCCCGAATGAGAGGATTGATATTTGTTGTAGGAGATTTGCAGCTTTTCTTTTTTTTCAACGTTTTTTTTTGTTTTTGTTTTTTTTTTTTTTTAATTTATTTTTGGGACAGAGAGAGACAGAGCATGAACGGGGGAGGGGCAGAGAGAGAGGGAGACACAGAATCGGAAACAGGCTCCAGGCTCCGAGCCATCAGCCCAGAGCCTGACGCGGGGCTCGAACTCGCGGACCACGAGATCGTGACCTGGCTGAAGTCGGACGCTCGACCGACTGCGCCACCCAGGCGCCCCGATTTGCAGCTTTTCTAACACATTCTACCAACTAATCCCCTCCTGTTAAGTGGAAATGTGTTTTCAGTGTCCTGTTATCTGAAGAACTACTCCTAGTGATTCTTTGGTAATTATAGGTTAGCTTGTCTATTAAGAACTGTGAACTAAAAATAACAAGTTGTGATAAAGCCTTAAGTGTGCATTCTCATACAAGAAAAAAAAACAGGGGAGGAAACATACTTTCTTCCCTTTGTTTTCATAAAACTCTTGCATCCTAGTTTTTCTCCTGTCTCTCTTCATCTGATTTTTAATTTTTAAAATGTATTTTGTTTAACTGCTTTGGGTTCTCTTCTTATTTAACTATGCTTCTCACCTCAAGTTCAAAGTTTATTTGATTATTTTCTCTCTAAATTATTGCTACTGAATACTGTATTGTTATTTTCGTTTACAAATCAGAGGAGTGATGACAGGAACAACTGAGTTGTTTCTAAAGAAACAGCTCAGAGTTTCTAAAGAAATCCCCATAATTGTCAATTGATAATACTTGTATTTTTGTGAATCTACTGTCTGCACAATAATGTTTTGAAAATATCTGTCTGGATTTTAATTTTTTTTAATGTTTATTTTTTTGAGAGGGAGAGGGACAGAGTGTGAGTGGGGGAGGGGCAGTGAAAGAGGGAGACACAGAATCCAAAGCAGGCTCCAGGCTCTGATCTGTCAGTACAAAGCCTGATGTGGGGTTGAACCCAGGAACCGCGAGATTATGACCTGAGCTGAAGTCAGACACTTAACGGACTGAGCCGCCCAGACATCCCTGGATTTTAATGTTTTATGTCATCCACCTCATTGACAAACTAAGGTTAGTTTCCTGACTGCTCTGTAATGATGTAGTGCTGATACTTCATCCTTGTGATCACTTTTTATTTCCTTTAATTTCACCCTTTTATAAAAGTGCTGTTTATCAATCCTAAAATTTCGAATTCTACTTTTTGAAACATTTTCTCAGCCTTCATCAGTATCTACATTCTTCCCATTGTACCATTAGGGGAGTTGACCACATACAGTTATTATCATATCTCATTGTATGTTGTTAGAGATTTTAAAATATTTGTAAATAATAATGGACATTTCTCAAAAGAAGTAACCATTCTAACTTGAAATTCTTATTACCTAATGCATTGTATATAACAGGTTATACAATAAAGCTTTGTGGCAAATTGATTTTCAGGAGAAAATAGTTTCATGAAATAATGTGGTAGACCAAAATACAAATGGAGAAGATGACTTTTCACATGTTCTGATAAAATATAAATGTTCTCATATTAAACTCCTTTAGTCTTACACTTTGGCATTATAGAGTCCCTGAGTTCCAATAGTCCCACTAAAGGCTGCTTGAAGTAGATAGGTTGTACACAAAGGTAAAGTTTAAATGAATTAATCTTGGATTAAGAATTGTATTCAAAACATGAATTCAGTGCAAACCCCGAAGACTGAAGAGCTACTCTTTGAGAGGTTGTTAATACACAATGAAGATGGTAGCATCATTCTTGTTGAGTTGATGACCTTCTTAATTACGTGTTGACACATGTATTCAACTGAAGTTAATAATTTATTGAATTACTGATCAGCCTAGAAATTCTTATTTCAGCTAACAGACTTATGTCGAATGCCACAATTGAAAAGACTGAGAAGCAAAAATGTATGGTGTCCATTACCTCTGTCAGTCAATGGGTTTTCTTATGACTCAACATAATCATTGAGTGTATCTTAACTGCAAGGCTCTGGTGAACACGTATCATATGGTATTTAAATAACAACAAAATACTTGTGACTTTGAGGTGGAGGAAATGCTTAATGTAGTTCATAGAAAGTAACTCAATATCGAGGGTTTTTGACTCTTAGTTGGATCTGCATTTTCTGGTGAAAAGGTTCTTTCAGTTAAGAGGTGTGACTTAGATAATGTCATAAAACTGAAGCAACTGAAGCAAGAGTTAGAGAACGTGTTGCCATGTAATCAGAGAACTGAGAAGATGGGGGCTTGAAGTGGAGAGATAGTACCTTAGCACATTCACAGCAATCTAATTAAGAAGAAAAACGTCCTAGGTGATGATAACTGAGACAGAAATGTGTTTGAAAGCATTAGAAAAATGTAAAAACCAATACTACTCTCCCTAAAAGTCAATTTTTGACAAATACATGCAAACAGGCATTTATGCAATTAATAATTAGGACCAAATACATAAAAGTGACATCTCAACACACACTGGCCTGAATTATGATTGTAATACCCAGAGCAGTATACCATATAGCATAAAGTAGGTGATATAGAGAGAAAATTTGGCCTGATAGCCTGAAAATAATCGTTAGAAAGACCAGTTTGAAGATTTCCAATGCTTAAGGTACTGAGAAATCATATCAGAAACCCACTTTGGGGCTCCTGGGTGGCTCAGGTGACTGATCGTCACACTCTTGATCTGGCTCAGTTTATGATCCCAGGTTGGTGGGACTGAGCCCCGCATCAGGCTCCATGATGAATGTGGAGGCTGCCTGAGATTCTTTCTCTCTCCAACTGCCCGTCTCCCCAACTTGTGTTCTGTCTCTCTCAAAGAAAAAAGAAAAAAAAAACAGAAATCTTTTTATCATGACAATAAATATAATTATGCTTTAAGTAAATAACCCCATAAATGAAATAAAATATTATGGAGTTCTGTTATTGCTAAACGATGAGCAATTATCTAATCAATTAGCAGTTCTGATAAAATTCATTCATAAAAAATCCATCTAATAATTGAATAAGAAAGATATTTGTACAGTGTGAACCATCCTTGTCTCTGTTACTATTAAAGCTAAGTTGAAAAGGTCAGGTTAGAATCATCCCTATTGGTATACCAGGGTGGCTCAGTCATTTAAGCATCTAACGCTTGATTTGGGCTCAGGTCATGATCTCGCGGTTCATGAGATCAAGCCCCAAGTCAGACTCCGTGCTGTTCTCAGCGTGTGCTGCTATCAGCACAGAGCCTGCTTGGGTCTCTCTATTCCCTCTCTCTCTGCCCCTCCCCCACTCAAGCTCTTTGTCTCTCTCTTTCTCTCAATAAATAAATAAACTTAAAAGAAAAGGAAGTATCCCTAACAGCTTTGCTTCAGCAAGGTTTGTTTCTGTCCCTGCTCATTATATTTAAACTTAAACCTGTGGAGAATATATGCTGGTGTGAAAATATTTAAAGGAGGAGGCCACTAGACAGGGGTGGCTCTAATGCTTCATTAAGCAAACCAAACACTAAGCCAGAGTCCGTGCATTTGAATTCAAGAAAATGAACCCTGAGGACAGCCAGTCACAAACAGCCACCTAGGCTTTCCCAAATCAGACAACTGCTTAAGCTATAACCAGTCAAATAATTGCTTTGCTTCTTTTTCTCCTCTATAAAAACCTTGCCCCTAGCTTCTGTGGGTGGAATGCTTCCAACTATTCTTGGTTTGCCTTGCAATTCCATTAGAAGTGTGATCAAATAAGCTCTTGAAAAATTTATCTATCTCAGTCTTCCTTTTTTTTTTTTTTTTTAAGTTTAATTATTTTGGGAGAGCGAGAGAGGGAGAGAGGGAGAGAAGGAGAGCTAATCCTTAGCAGGGCTGCATTGTCAGAGCTGAGCTGATGCAGGACTCAGACCTATGAACCTGCGAGATCATGATCGGAGTCTAAACCAAGGGTCTGACACTTAACCAACTCAGCCACCCAGGTGCTTCTCAGTTTTCCTTTTCATATGGGAGAACATGGCTAATTATAAGATAAAATATTCTTTGTAGAAATTAAATCCTATCAGAGAGATTAAAAACAAGCCTTCCTTAATATATGCTAAGTAATTTAAACCTGTATATTATTACATTGACAGTTTGTACAGTTTTAATTTCTACAGAATATATGAAGTGAGAGTGATCATTGCTGTGTGTCCGTTAAGACTATTTTGGTTGCAAGGTACATAAAATTTAACTCAAATTGCTTTAAACAAAAGTCAGAATCATTATCCCTGGAAACTGAGACTTCCAGCAATATATATAAACTCATTAGCTGCTTAATTCAGAGGATCAAACAATGTCCCTCAATCCATTTGTTCTCTCCAGACCCTGGTTCTCTTTCATATAAGCTCCATTGTCAGGTAGACTTCTTGTGTTTGCAAGTTGGGTACCACTAGGCCAACGACTGCAAAGAAAGCAGATGAATTCTCTGTGGGAAATCTTACTAAAACCTGCTTTAGTTGGTTCTCATGAGGTCAGTGTGTATCCTTGAGCCAATCACTGAGGTAGACAAATGTGAGGCTTTTGTTGGCCAGGTTTGAGTCATATGCCAGGCCTGTACCTATGAATGGAATCAGTTTCATGGGAACCACATGAATTGAGAGTAGGAGATGAATATTTCCCCAAAAGGGAGTCAATAGCCAAAAAACATGTATTAACCACTAAATGATAGATCTAGAATCACCTGGGTACTTTTATACAGGAGCCTCGGATAGTTTTGCCTTTGAGAATGGATGGCCATGACTCTTTAATAAATAAGAGAATGGAGGGACACGTGGATGGCTCAGTTGACTGAACATCCAACTCTTGATACTGGCTCAGGTGATGATCCCAGGGTCGTGGAATGGAACCCCACATCAGGCTCCCTGCTGAGTGTGAAGCCTGCTTAAGATTCTGTCTCTCTCCATCCGCCCCTTCTTTCTGCTTCTGCATGCATTCTTTCCCTCAAATAAGAAAAAAACAATGTGTCTACAAAAAAAAAATCAATAAATACGAAAATGGAGACTGAAGAAGCATTCAGAATCTTGAATGTTATGGCCACAAATAGAATTACTGTCAGTGAAGAGAGCACTTTTATTTTTTATTTGTTTTTCAGTTTTTAATTTTTTGTAAATTTAGAAAGAGCATGAGTAGAGGAGAGGGGCAGAGGGAGAGAGAGAGAGAATCCCAAGCAGTCTTCATGCCCAGCCGGGAGTTTGACCCAGACTTGAACCCAAGAGTTTGACATTTAGCCAGCTGAGCTACCATGTGCCCCGAAGATACTGCTTTTAAAAAAGAAAAAGATCATAAATTCAGGCAAACTAATAAAACTTAGTTACTCTTACTAAATCATAATTAATCACACTAAAAAATTTACAAACCTATTTATTCCAGAATCAACTGTTTCTGAACACTGGATTACTAGAGAAATATGGATGATTTTTAATTACATTTTATATGTAGTTTCAGGTGTTGTGTTTTTTTTTTTTTTTTTTTATTGTTTAGGAAGAGGTAAAACTTCGACACCAGATTATCATTGTACCCTAAAGATCTCTCGTGGATTTTCTTTGGTTTCCTGAACTTCAGATTTACAAAAAATTATCAAAATCCAGGGAACCAAAAGTGAATAGACAGAAAGTTTACCACTTTGAAAGTATAAGCTTTACTGGAGATGTTGTATCCTTCATTTTCTATAGAGCCTATTGTAAATCTTTGGTTGGTGCCTCATCATTTAATCACTTTGATCAGTTTATGTGTATTTGATTAGGTAAAGTTGAAACTATTGCTTGTGGTGTGATTTAGTAAGGAAACATGGTCTGGGGTCAAGGAGGAGAGAACAGGGAAGGGGAGTGAAGGGAGAAGAAGAGAGAGAGGAAGAATTGTCTGGAACATAAAGTGAAATATCCTCATATGCCAGATATGAGAGACTCAAATATCTTTTGATCTGTGGAAAGCGTGAAGTGTATTTCTATTAGAATGGAAATGCCTTGCAGTGTGAGCTTTCTGCATTATAAAGAAGACAATTGGTTTTCTGTTCATGCTCCAGCCTTATCTTTTATCATCAAAGGTGCTGCTATTTTGGTATGAGGTCCTGAATGTGATGACCACATATGACCTTCCCAGATCCTGAGTGGAATCCAGTGGGTGGTTATGTACACTCACACCTGTGTTCTCTCAGACACAATTACTTATACTCAGGATCACTTTACATCAGCTGCGTTAATGACGTTGCATCATTAAGTGATACCATGATCACAGCTTTTGACACTGATTTTCCTAAGTATGGCATCAGTTTTCTTACGAACGTATTACCTTCTTCTTTTCTCCCATTAAGCTCCATTTTATTTTGACTGTGAGGTTAATTTTCATTAAGGCTGAGTGAAATACTGAAGGGAAAATAGAGACTGACAACTTCAACAAGAGAGGGAAAAGAAAAGTGGCAGAAGATTTCACAACAAATGTAAAGGAAGATAAGGCAACGTTGGCTGTGTGGTTAAAATTAAAAGGAAGGGAAATAAATGCTTGGAGACTCAACTGTGAGAAAGTACTGGAGTTTTACTGTTGTTAAAAGGAGGTTGAATGGGCCTCTATTTGCTTTTCCTTGGAGTCTTTTTTTCTTTAGCCTATTAGGCAACTGTGAATATATCATTAGAATTGTCAGTTAATTTTAAAAAATTATTTAACTGTTTGCTGGAAAAGATTGACTTGTAAATAATGAGATGAATGAAACCAAAGATTATGGTATCATATGATCTACTTTAAATTTAGGAATATATTATTTGAACTTTAAGGAAAGTTTAAGTGGGTGATCTCTAGAGAACTGCAGTTGTACATATATGGATATGTGTCTGTAGTGTTTGTGTTTTATTTTTCTTTCTAATTAAAGTAATTTTGTGTTGATGTGATTTAAGATTGGGCTTGCTGAGAGTAGTTACTACCCCATAAGAACTACCTCTTGAAGATCTACTCATTTAGTGGTGAGGACAGGACTTTAAAGCTGAGAAAATTAGAAAATGTCACACACTCTGCACATACTCTCAAGAACTGGTAAGCAAATGAATAGGTCTTTTACCTGGGACCTTAGAAGCTCAAATCAAATTTGCCCAATTTTGGTACATATTGAAAAATATTTTGTATGTTCTGTGCTTCTGGTATTTACATATTAATGTATTTGAAACAAACAAAATTGATATGTTTAAGTGTTTTGAAACAAAAAAGCAGGTTATGCATAGCAGTTTCAGAGAATGTAAGGATCTGCAGTGATGAAACCTTTAATATAATTAGAATTGTCAATTTTTCTTCTTCTCCCTGAAAATAGACTTGATAAAGTTGGGAGAATACTTAAAGTTTACATGTCAGTAGTATCATCAGGATTGTTCAGAGACTTCAGTATATAAACTGTCTCATCATTTGATCTGATTAGATTTGTCCTAATCTGTTTTTTAAAGGGTGATTTTTTTTTTGTATTTTTATAATTTAAAAAAAAATTGGAAAACTTGAAAATTAAATTGTTAAAATAATATTTAAAGCATCCATAATCCTGCTATTCAGAGAAAACATTTTGTATATTTTAATTTACTATAGCCTTTCTATAAATATCATTGTTTTTTTAAATTGAGTATATATCAGGGTTTTTGACTTTTATTTTAAAATTTTATTATAGATAATTTCCTATATTAGAATATTCTCAAGATAAGTTTGATGCATACTTGATATTTCAGTCTTTGAATATGCTGTAATTTATTTAAAATTTCCACATAATTCAAGTATGTTGTTCTTTTTTCCATTTTAAGACAAAATTGTAAGTATCTGTATACATTAGTCTTTGCAAATTAGATCATTTATAATATATATACATATATTTAAAAGATGCTACCTGGTAATGACTTTGTAGATACAACACTAAAGACACCATCCATGAAAGAAATAAATGACAAACTGGATAAAAATTGAAATTAAAGCCTTTTGGTCTGTGAAAGATAATGTCAAGAGAATGAGAAGATAAGTAAAACATTGGGAGAAAATAATTAAAAAATACATTCTCATAAACGACTGTTTTCTAAAATATGCAAAGAACACTTAAATCTCAACAATAAGAAAACAAAGAACTTAATTAAAATATGGGCCAAAGACCTCAACAGACACTTCACCAAAGAAGATAGAAAGATGGCACATAAGTATCTAAAAGGATGCTTCACGTTATATGTCATCAGGGAATTACAAATGAAAATGTGCCACTACACACCTATTAGAATGGCCAAAATCCAAAACACCAAATGCTAGCAAGGATGTTGAACAAGGGGAACTCTGATTTATTGCTAGTAGGAATGTAAAATGATGCAGCCACTGTGGAACCCAGTTTGGTGTTTTCTTACAAAACTAATCGTAGCGGGGCACCTGGGTGGCTCAATCAGTCAGGTGTCCAACTTCAGCTTAGGTCATGATCTTATAGATCATGGGTTCAAGCCTTAAGTTGGGCTCTGAGTCTGGAGCCTGCTTCAGGTTCTGCTGCCCTTTCCCTGATCACACTCTGTCTCTCTCATAAAATAAATAAACATTTAAAATAATTAAAAAAAAAAAAGAATCACAGTTTCCAGCAACATGTTCCTTGGTATTTATCCAAAGGATTTCAAAGTTTATGTTAAAGATTTATGCCCACACAAAAACCTGTACATGGACATTTGTAGCACATTTACTCTAACTCAGCAGAACGTGCAAGCAACCTTATAATATTATTCAGTGCTGCAAAAAACCAAAAAAACAAAAAAAACCTATTATGCCATGAAAAGACATGGAGGAAACATACATGCATATTACTAAGTGGAAGAAACCAATCTGGGTGTACTGGGTGATTCCAACTCTATGACATTGTGGAAAAATCAAAATTATGTAGGCAATAAAATGATCTGTGGTTGCCAAGGGTTTTGGGCAGGTAAGGATGAATAGGAAGATCATAGAGGATTTTTAGGGCAATGAAAATACTCTTTATGATACTGTACTGATGGATATATGTCATTATGTATTTGTTGAAACCCACAGAATATATAACTAAGATAAGCCCTGTAGTTTGTATGAATCTAAAACTGCTGTATAAAAATAAAGGTCAAATTTTAAAAAATGCTGACTAGATTGACAAAAATCATGTCATATTTTAATTTGCATTTCACTTCTGGTAAATGAGAAAAGAAGTTTATTTATTTATTTATTTATTTATTTCATTTACTTTTAAAGTTTATTTTTATTTATTTTGAGAAAGAAAGAGCAAGTGGGGGAGGGGCACAGAGAGAGAGAATCCCAAGCAGGCTCCAAGCTGTCAGAGCAGAGGTGGATACAAGGCTTGAACCCATTAACCATGAGATCATGACCTGAACTTGAAGTCGAGTCGGATGCTTAACCTACTGAGCTACCCAGGCACCATGAAAAAAGAACTTTTAAAACAAATGTATTATTCCTTCTGAATTTTGTTTTCTTAATTGCATGTTTACATAATTTGCCGTATTTTTATTGCTTTTTAGTATTTTTTTTCAGTATCCATATTCAATTCTGTGATCTACTAGGACTTTGAGGCTTGATGAAGACTATAAGCATTCTTTAAATAAAAAATGATTAACTAGCATTCATACCCAATTTGTGAGCTAGTAGCCACCTTACTCTTTTTGTTAAAGACAGCATTTATAAAACATGACCTTATCCAAGCTGTATCCCATGATTGTAGTGTTATTGGTAGGGACAAGTCATTATTAGTTATTGAGGAGGTAATGTAAGGTAAGTTTCTGTTTCTATACATTTTCTAGAACTTCAGATTTGATATTATATTTTGATAATGTGTAAGACATTAGTTCAACATGAAATTGAGGTGGCACAAAAAAATTTTGGGGGTGAAAGTAATTTTGACACATCAAAAAAGTTTATGTAATTATATTCATAGGTATGCTCAAAGGTATGGGTTTGTCTAAATGGTCACAGGTCTGTTCCCAAAACAAACAAACCAAAGAAACAAACCAAAGAACTTGAGATCCTCTAAAGATACTATGATGTATGAGTCATCTTGGACTATTATAACAAAATACCATAGACTGACTGGTTTAATCAACCGAAATCCATTGTCTTACGGTTTTGGAGGCTACAAATCCAATATCAAGGTGATGGCAAATTTGGTTTTTTGGCCTGTGACCTCTTCTGACTTTCAGAGGGCCACCTTCTCACTATGTCTTCACATGGCCTCTTCTCTGCTCTTGTTGACAAGGAGAGACAGAGCGTTCTCTTCTTAAAAGGACACTCACTAGACCTATTGGATTAGGGCCCACCCTTACGACTTCAACTAGCCTTAATTATCTCCTTGAAGACCCCAGCTCCAAATACAGTCACATTGGGTGCTAGAGCTTCAACATAGGAACTTAGGGGAGACACAATTCAGTCCGTAACAGATATTTACAGGTTTTGTTAAACTAGTTTATAATATACAAGGGAAAGAGAAGACTCTGAGGTATTGGATTTGTAATAAGTAAACTTCTACAATATCCATGAGGAATTGTTATCAAAAGAAGTGGATTAGTACAATAATCAAACCTGTTTCCCACCACTCACAGTTCATTTCAACAAGTGAGAACTCTATATAACTCCTGGTGACAGTGTTCTATGGCATTTTCTCTTGTTCCTCAAGAAAAATGCAATGCACTGGACAGATTTAGGCAAGAATGTGCACTTTATTTTAAAATTTATAATGTATGTAAGCCTATATCAGGGCTTTTGAAAAGTAACTTAAATCCTTGTGTCAGAGTAAATATAGCAAGTGCCAGTTTCAATTCTTTTTTTCTTTCTCATAATTTCTTATGAATCCACAGGTTAGAACAAAGCTACTTAAAATGTAGGCTCCAGGAGCCATCCGCCACTCCCATTGTCAGATTCTGTTGGGTCAGCTCCAAAATTCGGCTGCAAGAGAATGTACCCCTGTAAGAGCATCCTAGCAGATGGTCATTTTGATGGTTTCCCACATTATTCTGTAAAGTGAATGTATTGTGACCATCTGAGAAAGTGCCCACTGAGAAAGTGATTTTTTTCTTTCCTTTTTGTTTTTGAATGTCTATTTACCTGAAACATCTATTCATGAAAATGACTTTATAGGGAAATTGTGACATCCCTTAAGGCAATCCCATCACATTATCTGTAGTGTAGCCACACTACAAGCAGAAGGATATATGTTGCCTAATAGAGTTTCTGATGTAGAGAAGATTGTATTAATATATCTCTATTTTCAGGATAATGTTCTTTCTTTCATTCATGACTATAATATAATGTTAGTTTTGAAAATAGGTATCCCCTTTCTTCATACAGATTATAGTATTTTTTAGGTTAAGTGTGTAGGCTTTCTATGCTGACTGGAGCTAAAGTGGTTTAATGTGTCTGTGTGTTTTTGTGTGTTTGGATGTGTAATTCATCTTTGAATTCTTGTTCTTGTTTGCCTGGATCATGTTAAATATGAATATACACCAGTGGGTACAGTTTAGTTCTAGACATAAACATTTTCTTTAAGTATTCTAAAGGTTCATTTTAATGCACTGTTTTCTTCCTTCTTTCAGAATTAATATGAAATCATAATATTCAATGCCATGAAGTTGAAATACATGCTATGATGAGCAAATTGTAATGAGGGAACAGACAGTGGTCAGCAAGGTTAGGAAAGGCTTTCTTGGGCAAAAGTGTTTTTCCTGCTACCTGAACTAAGAGGAGTAAATAATTAAGCAAGAATATGGTAAGCAGAACCCAGAATTTGTAGCAAATGCTCAGCCACTATTTAGTCTTTGGAGCTTTTTCTGAATAATTGGAAAAGACAACGCGGAAATTTGAGCAGGGAATTACTTCATCTTATTTACATATTTAAGTAAACACTTTGATTGCTCAGAGATGAACAAAGGGTATCAAGAATCGATGCAGGGAGACCATTTAGAAAGCCATTATGTCTATCTGGGTGATAGACGATAGAAATTAATCCAGAGAGGAGAGGTTGAGGGGGAGAAATCATTGGTTTTTAGAAATATTTAGGAGATGAAGTTGATAAGACATGGTGATTGATGGGATAGAGGAAGTGAAGAAGAAGCTGATATTAAGGGTGATTCTATTTTGAGTATAATCTCTCATCAGATTTGGGCATAGAGATCATAGATTTAATTTTCAGTGCATGGGGTTTGAGATACTTGTAAGACAGCTAAGTGTTGGATGTCAAATTAAAGGTTGAATGGAACTAGAGCACAGACAGAAATAGTCCAGACTGTGTAAGTATAATATATAAAGATTTGTGAGTGAGATCTCCTACAAAGATAATATAAACGGCTAAAAAAATGTTATTAAAACTAGTTCAGTTTACACAGAAGAGAGATTATACTTGTTTCTCATAGTTCCAGTGTAAATTAGTATCAATAGGTATAAATTGCAGATAAATTAATCTCACATAAACATAAAAAAGATGTTTTAAACCTTCATGGCTCTAGGAGTAAGAAATTGGCTTTGGAGGTGGTAATTCCTCATTGACATCTGTGATAGATCAAAGCCTAGACAACTAGAAAGTTTTAGACATTGAAGAGTCTTTTTTAAACCTGAGTTGTAAAATCAAAAGACCTAAAATATTTCTACTTTATTGTTTGTAACTTGTTACGATGAACATGGGTTCTTTAATTATTTAAAAGAATACTATTGATGATTAAAGAACATGAAAATGAGTGGAAGATATGAGAAATTTTTAAATGATAATATGCCATCCATAGTTACAAAGCTAACATTACCATGCTTTAAAAAATCCCTATTTAAAACAGACATTTGATGTTTCCGTGAATCCTAAGGTTGGTCATCATACTTAGAGAAATGGAGAAATTATTCCATGTTGCACTTAAACTTTATGGAGCATTTTGCAGTATGGTTCACTAGTTTCACATTTTATGTCTATCATAGTAATTGTCCTCCCACAAAGATATGGTTAAAAAAAATAGAGCAATGGGAATAAGTCTGTAGATAAGTTTTAAAAGCCACTGTGGGCATCACTTAACCCAACAAGCTGGGTATTTGGTTCTTCCCCTATGAATTACTCATGACCAGAGGAGTGCTGGATCATTTACTGCATTTCTTGCAAAATGCTGCCTGGGGAATCATTGCACATTTGTGACCAGAGGAGTAAATATGTGAGAGCCTTGGTTTTTTAAATGTTGTCTGCCTATGCATAACTGTTTTATTGTCTAAAGAATGCTAGAGATAGAAAATGCAGAGGTTCTATTCAACTTCATACCTCCTCAGCTATTTTGAATGTTATGACTACAGAATAACACATGACATTGTGAGCAGTAGAAAGACTACAATTATTGGCTTACACTCTAAAACACTTTAAAACTTGGTTCTTGTCAATCCATACTTTTAAACAGCTATTTTAAAATCTTGCTAATTGTTGGTATATCTTTAAACAGCTGTTTTAAAATCTTGGTTATTTTGGGGGCACCTGGGTGGCTCAGTAGGTTAAGCATCTAACTCTTGGTTTGGGCTCAGGTCATGATCTCACAGTCGTGAGACTGAGCCCCATGCTATGCCCAGCTCTGACAGCCTGGAGCCTGCTTAGGATTCTCTCTATCCCTCCCTCTTCCCCTCTCTCAAAAGAAATACACATTAAAAAAGAAAAAAAAAATCTTGGTTATTTTCAAAGAGAAAGAATGAGCCCAACTCATGAGAAATGGTGGGGCAGATAGTAGGGTGTCCTGTAACATTTTCCAAATCTGCTTTCTTTTGTAGGATACAACATTTACTGAGAATGCTAATTTCAAACTTTGTGCTAGGGCAGTATTGTCCAATAAAATTGTAATGGGAAACGGAAATGTGAATCTCATATGTAATTTAAAAATTTTTATAGCCAGACTACTATACTATATACACTATAAAATATTTCAATGTTGTATTTTAGCAAATATATAAAACTATTACTATGTCAACATCAAACCATTATAAAAATTAATGAGATATTTTACCTTTTTTTGTACTAGGACCTAAATACCTGCTTTATATTTTAAACTTACAGCACATCTCAGTTCAGAGTAGTGACACATTTCAAGAGCTCAATAACTATACATGACTGGTGGCTGTTAAATGACATGCAGAGAGTTCTAGGTTCTCAAACATGACCTATTCCTAACTTCTGATTATGCCAATAGATATGTGGAAGTTGAGAGACAAGAGTAAGGGATTGGGTTTGAATTCTAAATTCTAACAATATACCAAAATCAAAAGGAGTGGTTGGTTAATAGCTAAGAATGTAAAACCCATCATTGGTTACATATGAAATCAATAAATGATTTTTTTTGTGTGTGAATAAGACAGAGTGTAATGGTAGATAATAACTGACAAGTTTTTCAGCTTTGCAGGTAAATTCTAAGTTTGAAATAAGAGTTATTCCTATTGATAGTGAAAGAAGCAAGCAGAACTCTTAATCACCCATGGTAGATGTGGGGTCAGAATGGTATGTAGATCTAAGGGAAATTAGTTAGAAGTAAGAAGTCTCAAAAATTAGCCAAAAAATATCCTTAGGAGTTTGGATCGCACCTTCATTTAATTTTCTCCAGTTCCCAGGAGAAACTAGAGACAATTGGTCCACCTTTGAGAGCTTATTAAAAACTAATTCAGATGAGTTAAATGAGTCAGTTATAATATTGCCTGAGGATTCCAGAAGAAAAATAAAATTTAAAAAAATGTTGATTTTCCCTATCTTTTAGTTGTAAACGCCACTCAAAATCACCTAATCTTTGTAAAAGAAAATTCTACATATCACAGTAAGACTTCCCAGAAAAAACAAGTTTTTTGTTTGTTTGTTTGTTTTCCTGGTATATGTTATGTAAGTATTTGTTTATGGCATTTCTTTGTCATCTTATGTTAGTGGTTCTGATTATTGTCTTCATGTCTATGATCAGCAGCAGGAAAAAGTCAAACCTTAAAATAAGGTCTTCCCAAATATAGAGTTAAGATGTTAAGAATTAACACACATGTATTTTCTCAAGGAGATAATCTGGTAACTGCTCTCTTTGGAAATATGATTTAATGTTTCACGATACAGACAGAGAGTACAATCTTATTTGTAGCAAGTAATCTGTGAGTATATTTTATTTTCTGTCCTACTAAATTACCTCTAACAGCCAGACGTTCTGGAAGAACAATTAGGTCTAATGAGTGATTCTTCAAAATTTTACCAAGAGAGAACACTGAATTTCTTTTCAGGGCTAAATAAAGCTTCAGTGTAACCAAGTATTTCCTAGCATCACGAGATTTATGCAGTTACTTTTTAAATTAAGAATCTTATACCTAGAGGGGCACTTGGGTGGCTCAGTTGGTTAAGCATTGGACTTCAGCTCAGGTCATGATCTCGCGGTCCATGAGTTCAAGCCCTGTGTAGGGCTGTGTGCTGACAGCTCAGAGCCTGGAGCCTACTTTGGATTCTGTGTCTCCCTCTCTGTGCACTTCCCCTGTTTGCGTCATGTGTCTCTCTCTGTCAAAAATAAATAAACATCAACAATTTTTTTTAGAAAAGAATCTCATACATAAAGAAGCACAAGAATTATATACCATTCTTTTAACAATGTAGCTTCTTATATCTTTTGAATCTGTTTTAAATTCCATCAGTAGTGACCACCAATTTGTTCAGCTCTTTTAGATACTGTAGTGGATGTGTGAGGCTTTTTCTACATATGTGGCTTCTCTGGTGTAAACAAGTCTATTTGACATCTTCTTCAGAAGGTAATGTCTATCTGTAGCATATGAGCATTCTGTAAAAATAAATCTCACTGCAGTTTAATGAAATTGTTATACAATAATGTAAGTTTTCTGAACTATAATATGAAACATTAAAGGGGTTTTCTTCTTCTTCCTTCTTTTTATAGTATACTAGAAATCTTATTTGGCCTGAGAAAATAGGACAACTAATATTTAGTAATCTTTTTAAAGTTTATCTCCTGTTAACATGTAACACCTTTCCTGGCCACTAGGGTCTTGGAACTCTTCTCTAGTTACTTCCCTCCATAACACTGCCCAACTTCAAGGACAAATTTCTAGATCATTGTCTGCATCTCACTATCTTTTATAATTGTTTGTTTTCCAAATCTTAAAACCCTTTATCTGAAACCATCTATCTTTCCAACCTCAGTGGCACGGCCATTGAGCCTAGCTGCCATCCCCCACCGCACCCCACCCTTACATCTCCACCTGCCTCCTCCATTCCCTACCTCCAGTGACCTAGAAATTGAGCTCCTTTAATGGGTCATTCTGTAGCAGGCTTTGTTTTCCTGTTTATGTGGCCTGGACACAGTCATCGCTCATTTCAAATGTGCTCGCTTAAGACTTTTTATTCTTTTGTTCCTCTTCACCTTTCACCACAGAAAACTTGCCATTGATAACAGGGATTGGTCCAAGAATTTTATGTGTCTCCTTGTCATCTCAGATGCTTAGGACTTCTACAGAAACATGACATAGCTATACTGATCAGGTCCATTAGGGTTATGAGTGTAGAATCTTCTGCCTTAACTGCATTCTCTCTCTCTCTCTTTTTGTTTTGTTTTGTTGTGTTTAGGTTTTTTGTTTGTTTGTTTGTTGGCTTTTTGGGGTTTTTGGTTTTCCCAAGGCATTTTTTTGGGCAGACCTAGGGACAGGGAAGCTCTTTTGATGCTACTTTTTTTCTCTTTCAGGACTTGAAACAAGTGTGAAGAGGCTCTCTGGTGAGATCGTGGAGTTGAAGCAGCATCTGGAGCACTATGACAAGGTCCGGGAGCTGACCCAGATGCTGCGGGAGAGCCACAGGTGCCTGTCCGGGGCAGCGGGGGTGGGCAGGGGGAAGCAGGGCCAGCCCCAGTGACAGCAGGGTACGCAGAGGAGTCGCCTGGTGGCTTCGCAGCATGCAGGCCCTGTGCCACACGCGTCACGCGTCTCCGGTTGACTTACAACTCCCCTGAGCTCCCCTTTCTTCAGGAAAAGCAAGTCCCTTCTTGCTGCTGCATCTGTGAGGGGCAGGTGAGAGCTGCTGAGAGACTCTGGGCTGTCTTGGTCCACCCTGCGTGGTTCCTGTCAGTTCTCCTAGCGCGCGGGGCCTCCCCCTTTACTCCCAGCTGTGTGCTGGGTGGTGAGAAGGGAGCAGGCAGTGTGGGGGCTGTCCAGGTGGAGCCTCAGTTTCTATCCAGAGAATCGTGTGCTGGGAAGCAGGTGCAGGGAGGAGGCATGCCGCCCACTGGGTGGTGTGAGGTGTACTTTGTGGAGGTGCAGAGCATGAGCCCAACTCACTCCTACTCCCCCACTTTGGGCTGAGTCCCACACACCTCCCCCAGGCTCGAGTGCAGCACGGCCCTAGGTGGAGCCAGGCTGTGACGCTGGGGGGTCAGCAGGCCTACCCCAGGCACGAGGTACAGAGGGGAAGGGGCTCCTGGGAGATGAGCTGGAGCATAGATGGAGCAGCGGAAGGGAGCAAAAGGTAGCTGTCATGGGTGTAGGGGGGGGATAGGTGAGGCAGGATGGCTCCCAGAACCCGATGGGCCCCCATCTGCAGTACTGTGGGCTCCGTGTGGACTGGGCTGCCGTGCAGTGGGTGGAGGTGGGGGGCAGTGGTGGTCCACACTGACTTCATCCACTCTGGGCCTTAGCCTGGCCGGAGCAGATGGCTGGTGCCTGCACAGGAGGTCTGTCTTCGGGGGCATGCGTCTGTGGGAAGACGGCCCCGCTCCCATCTATCCCTGGTCGCTGCCGACTGGAGGGCGAGGGCACTTCGCAGATGGCCGAGTGGGCAGTACAGGGCCGCTTCTTCCCTGAAGTCCTTCCAAAGGCAACCGTGGTCAACACTGTAAAACCAGGACTCTTCAGTTACGCAGTCACTATTGTCAGAATTATTCAGGGAGCCCCTTTACATTGGACCGGGAGATAGAAATATGTCAGTCTTTGGATCTGTTCCAGAATGAGAACATTGTTCTGCTAGCTGGGAAGATGATGATGGTTTTTTCAGAAAACAGGTGTGGCTGGAGTAGCGAGGCACCCCTCCGTCATCCGTTGCCTTCACCCGTCCGTCTGGGTGCTGAGCCTGCCGTGGCCTGGTGGCCGAGGGCTCGGGTCACGCGTAGCCTCACGCCATCTGGAGGCCAGGGGTGGATGGCAGGAGCCAGAGCCGGTGGGAGACGGGAGGGTGTTGGCTGCGGGGACGGTGTGGACGGGGAGGGCCCCGGCCAGGTGAGGGAGGATGCTGCTGGAGAGGAGGCGGCAGGCGGTCCTCAGGAGTCGCTCCCTCGAGCCCTCCTCCAGCTCCCTGGTCAGCACCAAGGAGGAACAACACCTCCTGCAGGAACTGAGCCAGGCACGCGCGCAACACAAGGCCCAGGTGGAGCAGCTGCACTGGAGCTACAAGGAGCTCAAGAAGATGCTGGGCCTGTTTCCGCGCGGCGGCTGCTAGGCCGCGTCTGGGTCGCCTCCACGCACCTAGTAAACCGCGGAAGCTCTTTTCTACCTGGTACGATTGTGGGGCAGAGCTGTGCCTCCCATTCATAATCAGCTGAAGTTTTGAAACGTGTTCAGGGCCTACAGCTCAGTTTTCTAAAACACCCTGAAAAGATGGGATTGATCTGCCAGTAGGCAAGTCTGCGAACAAGGACATGTAGGGGTAGTATTTGCAGGGAGGTGCTAACCAGGGTGGCTCCCTCTGAATCCACGCTGCTCCTGCTCCTGAGATTGCAAAAAAAAAAAAAAAAAAAAAGGATTAATCCAAGCCCTTCACATGTTTTGAGACAAGACATATTGATGTTTTTTGAGACCAGCATCATTAATTTTCCATGAAATATCTTGAGATAAAATGCAGTATTTTTCTCCCTAATGTAAGAGCACTGTGTGTGATTAAATAATTTTGTGTGGCAAGATAAACTAACATTCTAAAAAGTGACTTTTTATAAATTGTGACTGAGATCTTCTCACTGAATTCTTTCATGAAGCAAGCTAGGCGCAGGTGGGACAGGTACGTTCCAAGATTCAATAAAAGTAACACATTTTGGGGAAACATTAAAAATACCATTTTGTGACATCACTGCCTCACAGTGGAAGTATTTCCCCAGGCGCTCTCTTGCTTACAATTACAGTGCATTTCTGAAAATTAGAGCGCACACAGACAAAATACTAGATTTTTAGTTTGGAAACTTCTTATCTTATTTAAATACTTGGCTTCTAGGTAAAACAAAGTACTTTTTTAAACCAATGCCTACTTAATTTATGGAGAAGAGCAGGCAGGCCTACAGGTGCCTGTGTGTGTCGTCGGGCTCTGCCACTGGTGTTCGGGGGTCGGGCGTTTCCCTCAGGAACCGGGTGGTCTCCCTGGTTCCCTCCTGTCTGGTCCTGGCTGTGTCCTTTGGCATCAGTTTCTCTGCAACTTAGCAGGAAAACATGTCACAGCAAATATGGTTTTTGTGGGGGAGTGCAATTTCTTTCATCATACCATTTTTTTTTTTTTTTTTTTTTTTATTGAAAAGATTTTAGCATTCAACCATTTTAGGCTTGTTGGAAATGCTCACCATGCTATTACTTTATGTTCCTCTTGTTTGGGTTTTGTTGAGCTTCTTAGACCTGTGACTTTATAATTTTCATCAAATCTGGGAAAGTTTTGCCACCATTTCTTCAACATGGTTATTCGATCCAGCTTCTGTCCCACCCTCCCTCCCGGACCCCAGTTACACCCAGACCACTTGGTAGCATCCCCACGGGTCCCCAGACTTCGGGTCTTTTTTCCCATCTTTTGTTCTTGCCCTCCGTTGGGTCATTTCTGCTGCCTTGTCACAGGCCTCACCCATTCTGCAGTTGGGCCTGTGTAGACAATGGATTTTTAATTTCAGAAATTACGTATGTTTTTAGTTCTAAAATCCCATTTGGTTCTTTCTTATTAACTTTGTGTCCCATTATGTTCATGTTTCACTTAACTCCTGAACCATGTTCTTAACGCCTTTGCTGCAGGTAATTTCAGATGATTTCTAGAATGGTTACACTGATGCTCCGTTAGAAGTGTATTAGTTTCTGTCGGTCCATGTTTCCAGCACTTACTGTCAAAGTTTTAATGTTTTCATTCTAGAGGGTGTGTGATGCATAGTGTTTCTGTAGATAGACTTTATCAAGTTAAAGAAGCTCCTTGTAGTGTTAATTTGCCAAGACATTTTTTATCGTGAATGGGTGAATTTTATCACTTTTTCTGCAGCCATTGAAGATGACCATGTGGTTTTTCTCCTTTATTCTGTTCATGTGGTTAATTTCGGTAATTTGATAACGTAAAACAACCGAAATTTTCTGGGTTAAGCACAGCCTAGTAATGATGGGTTTTCCTTTGCAAACATACTTTTGGATTTGGTTACTATTTTGTTTAGGATTTTGTATTCTGGGTACCCCACTTAATGTCTGACATTTAATTATTGGAATTCTCTGGGTCTCCATTTCCTCATCTGTAGAAAGGGGTAATAAGTGCCTGCCCCCGCTGTCGTGAAGAGGAAGCGGTAGCTAGAGTCTGGTCCCAGGACCCCGCTGATGCGGCACCACATGGTGTGGTTGTTGGCTGGGACGGCGGCAGGAACCAGTCCTGTCCCCGCGGTGACACCACCTACAGTCCTCTCTTAAGGTGCCGCTATCCTCAGCGTTCGCACCGCCACGCCATGCCCGTGATAGAAGTTCAGCTGTGCACCCTTCTCTGCTTTCTAGGAGAATTCAGGACAGGTTGTAACTCTCTCTTCCCTGCGTGTGTGATGGAACTTGCTGAGGAAGCCAGTCGGGCCTGAAATGCTCTTTGTGGGAGACTTCTGGCCACGGGTTTAGTTCCCTTAGCCCCTTCTCACAGAGCACCGTCCACCCCTCCATTCGCCAGCCCCCCGCAGCGGGTTTGGGGCCATGTGGTTCATTCTGAGTGGGACAGAGAAGAGCTGCCAGGCCACCAGGGTGGCCACCATCCCCTCCGTAGCCTTGCCGGCGGTGCCACTGACCAGCGGGCCTGTTTCTCTCCTGGGGGCAGAGAGCCCTCCTTGACCTCTGCTGGACTCCGTGTGCATAAGAAAGGAATGTCACTGTGTCAGCCACTAGGTTTGGGGGTTTTTCTACTTTGCCAGTAGTTACTCGGCCTAAGCCCTGGGATGGCGCAGGCTGTCCCTTTCTTCCTGAGTTCTCATAAGGGCTGTATCTCGAATTCGCTTGTATTGCCTAATTGTCCAAGTTTTTGGCCTGTCTTTTAATGGCATTTCCATGGCCTCAGCATCTGGAGCTGTGTCCCTAAGGCAGACCTGTTGGGGTGGTGGTTGCTTCAAGCAAGTCCTTGCCATTCGGGGAAGGGAAGGGACGTGGGTGAGCGATGGCCACGGGTTGCTCCCGACCTCAAGCTCCACTTCCGCTTTCAAGCCAAGGACACGTCGGGGCGGCCCTGGCCGGCGACAGAGCAGGCAGAACACCAGGGCCAGCTGCGGGGCTCTGGAGGGGCCGGCGAGGCTTGGTCCGCACCTGCGTCCTCCCCACGGTGCTGGGGCCACCCCGTCTCCCTGGCCGTGGTTCATGCTGGTCCATGGCGCCGCGTTCTCTCTCACTTCCTCTCCTGCACCACAGCTTCTGTTCCTTTCCATCTTTAATGGAAATTACTGATGCATTCGGCTCTAAAACCTTTACTTTATCGCTTTTCTCTCTTTTCTTTTGCCATATCGCCTGACATAATCGATACGCTTTTGTTTCTTCTTGTTTTGTATTCTGTTTCTTCTGTGATTGTCCCCTTCTATACTGTAGCCATTTTCACCTCTGCTGGTTTTGGAAGCTATGCGTTCTTTCTGGCATATTATCACAGCTGGTGTTCATCTAATCAGGGCTTCTGCTCCCCCGGTAGCGTACAGGAGCCATGAGCATGTACCTCCCTGGGCACCCTTCGGCTTCCATGTGATGGTTTTTAAGGGTTTTTTGGTTTTTGGTTTTTGCTTTAGTATTGTTTTGTTTTGTTTTGTTTTGTTTTTGAGAGAGAACGACAGAGAGAAAGAGAGAGAGAGAGAGAGAGAGAGAGAGAGAGAGAGAGAGAGAATCCCAACCAAGTAGGTTCCACCCCCAGCACAGAGGCTCACTCTGGGCTAGAACTCACAAACTGTGGGATCATGACCTGAGCTGAAATAAAGAGTCGGACACTTAACTGACTGGGCCACCCAGGCGCCCCAGTGTTCGAGTATTTTAGTGAAATATTTTTTTCCCACAGAAATCATTTATTTACAGGGTTTTTGTATGGTTACTTACTGCCCATTTTTTGAGCCACTTCCCTGCAGACATTCTGTCTGTGGTCATGTTCTTGCTGCAATTAGACTTACTTTTAATGTCTGCTGGTGCAGTTTTCCTTGTTGTAGTCTTAGAATGAATGCCTTTATCTTCAGTTTTGAAAACTATTTCACAGAGGATTTCATGTTGGTACTTACTCGAGGACATCATTGCTATGTCTGGGCCCCCACCCGGGGCTGCACCAGGGCAAGATTGGAACGAGCCTGGGACTACGAGGCAGGTGGCCTGGGGTCAGGCCAGGAGTCACCCTGTCTAAATGAGGAAGCAAAAGTTTCCTCCCTGTGGGGAGGTGACGTGAGACCCTGTGAGCTGTGGCTCCCATCCCTCCCACAGCCCCTCCCACAGCCCGTCCATGTTAGATGTTAGTGCCTGTGTGCGACTGCTGGTGTAGGTGGTGCACCTTGAGGACAACGGATCCACATTTCAACACCTTTATTTATCACTTTACCAATTTGACACACAATGTTAACAGCAAACACAGGAGAAGCAGTATGCAGACAGACACGAGCTGCTTCACTACAGGTTTGCAGGTCAGGCCTTGACGGCAGCTCTGACCGGGGACACAGTGCCTCATGCTCTGGGGAGGGAGAGGAGGGCCACCCCGATCCCATACATATCCCTGGTTGAGTGCGGCTTTGAGACGCCAGCAGACGTGCCTTTCTGAGTCAGAACACCCAAGACGTCAACTCTACTCTTCACTATCACACTGATAAAGTGATACACTCAGGACTCCCTAATGGTAACAAAACAGTGTAAAAATATATTGCATATATATATATATATATATATATATATATATATATATATGTATGTATATATATAAATTTATTTCCCTTTCCTGAAAAAAACTTAGTACAAACTAGTAGTATACGATCCCTTTCAAGTTTCTTTTAAGTTGTGCGGGTTTCCTTTCTGTTTGGCTTGGTTTGGGTTTTCAAGAGTCTAGAGGGAGAGAAAAAAACCTCTCGAAGCTCAGGGTGGCCACTGCCCAGCCCACCTGGGGCCATGCACTCCACATGCCCAGGGACAGAGGCCATACCCTGAACCACCAGGTTCCACAGTGTTCAGTAGTCAATCAGTGGAGGGGAGCTGTTCACGGTCAGTGTTTTAAGGATATTCTAGCCTATTGGTAACTTCACAGTACAGCTGAATTTTCAACCTGGCCTGCATGGAACAGGTGACCACAGGGTGTCCCATGTGGCGTGGACTGCAAGACGGGGGAGCCGCCAACTTGTGTATGAAGAGAGCTGGGCTGGGTCCCCAGGGCAGGGCCAGCACATGCTTTTCCCGTAAAGGGCCAGATGGTGAAAATTTTAGGTGTCCCCTCCTACCACCACCAGGCGACATAGCGCAAAACCGGCCATACGTCATGCCCGACTGAGCACACGGGCACAGCTGGGCGCCAAAAAACTATTCACAGAAGCAGTCTGGGGTGGGGGCATGAGCCCGCTGCCGCAGGCCCTGTCCACGAGCAGCCAGAGGGACACCCGTGGCCTGTCCTGAGCGCTGAGCACGGGGACGCAGACGCAGAGCCACACCAACAGGAAGTGGTGCCAGCGAGCCGCCTGCGCGCACTGTTCCCCGGCTTCTCGCATCGGCTGTGATTTTCATCTGCCGCAAACGTAGGACTGGGGACACTAGAGGTGTGAAAATACTCCGGTATAAATATATATCTTCTGCGATAACATCCTAAACTTACATGATTTGAACTTCACTTTGGTAAAGCTGACTGTTACCGCCACCTAGTTGCCTATCCTATCACGTTAAATAGAAATAAATAAGTGTTCTGGTGTGATCAGTGTTAAGCACCCTTCTCCAGTTCTCCTGACACTCGCATGCTGTCAGCCCTGCCCTCCCTGGCAGAACGTGTCCTGTCTCCTCGTGCTGTGCGGTCTCTCGCTCACAGATAGACGCTGGATTTCTGGGTAACCACGGTTAGTAGAAGATAATTGGCATTGCATATAACATGCAGCAAAGACACACACCCTGCCTGTGTGTTCTCAGTGTTCAGACGCCGATGGAGGAGCACGCGTGTGCGTGTGTGTGCGCGCGCGCGCACATGTTCTGTGTGCGGGGGCCACACACATGCGGGGACACGTTTAGCAGATTATTTTAAGCTGATGGAATGGAGAGCACTGAGGACTCCTGATGGAGTCTTTGCCACCTCCCCCTCCTTTTGAGGGAACGTCCAGGCTTTGTCTGGGGACGGGTGCCATCTGAAGAGGCTTTGGGGTTGGGCAGGGGAGGCAGGGGAGACTGTAGCCCCTGTGGGGCCAACCGGACCTCCCTGCTGTGGGATGGGGTGGACCGCCAAGGGGACCCATTCACAAACCCCATGGGAAGGTGCTGTGAGAACAGTCAGGAGCACATTGGGAAACACTGGTCACAAGTGAGCAGCTCAGCTCCACCAGACTGTGGCACTGGTGCCTTCCACTAAGAAGAGGGCTCCTGCTCTGGGGAAGGGCGTGACAGCAGGGGTCCCCGTGGGCAGGCAGATGTGTGGTTTCTCTTGCTTAGACCCCAATCTCCCAGGGTTGTCCTGGGGAGGCTGTTTTGCCTGGAGACCCCGCTCTGGCACAGAAGATGGCCTCCTGGGGGTGAGAGGGGCTGAGAAGGGCCGGTGGAAGGGGGTTGTGCATTCCTGGTACAGGCTGTGGCATGGGGACCCTCGTCCCTCGGCTCACTGGGGCATGCACACTGTGGGGGCCAAGGTCCTGCTGGACTCCAGTGTCCACGCTGTGTCATGGCTGTGACAGGGGGGACCCAGGCGGTAATGGCAGGAGGCGGAGCCCCACCGCCTCAGACGGTGCTCCCCAACATGGTGCCCAAGAGGATCTGGGAGGAGGTCTGGTTTGTGATCTGCTCGTTGTTGAGAAACATTTGTCATGTTCAGAGTCGCCTTCCAACATTTCCCACGTCCTCCCCTTGCCTCCAGATCCTCACCGCAGTCCAGCCGGGGATACTGTGTCCTGCTTGCTTGTCCCTCCTCCAGCACTCAGTCCTTGGTTTCCCCACCTTCCCCCACCATGGGGTGGAGAGGCCTGGCCGGGCAGCTCAGGATCGCCAAGGTAGAAACTAGAGACTGCAGTGAGCACAGGTGACTCAAGGCCTGCAACCATCTCAGATTTTTCCCTGCACTGGGAAGTCTCAGAACCTCGGAAGGAAGCTGCTGGCGAGGCCCCACCGTGGGGGCGAGGGGGAGGACCACATCCCTTCAGAGGGGCCATGCTGGATGGGAGCTCGAGCCCCGAGCCCCACCACACAGACGAGGGACCATCCCTAGCTCTAGCGATGACCCGCATGCCCTTTGGGCACAGGGAGGCGGGTGCGTGTGCCACCCCGATGCTGGTATTTATTTCAACAGCCTGTGCTGTGCGCCAGGGAGTGCCCCCAACCAGCCAGCTGCCACGGACACAGAACAGTGGCCAGGGTGGACGGGCTCCAAGAAGCATTTCCCTGAGGCTCCCATGGGCTTTTCCCAAGACCAGCGCCAGGACCACATGGCCCCTCCAGTCACTTGCCAGGCTTGGTGGCACTTCTGCAAGGGGACATGTCCCCATGAAGCCACTGTGATAAGAGTCCCAATGCTTGGCTCCCCTGTCCAGCCTCATGGAGAAACCAAATGCCAACAAATGCTGCTGGCCTCGGGGCCCTTTGTGGGCCTGCCTCTCTTGTGTGGTTTTCTGCATTTGCAGGGGTTGGGAGAGGTTAGGGAACACTCATGCAGAGACTGAACCACTGAGATCTGTGCCACGTGCCAGTGAACAGGGAGCAGCCACAGGGACCCACAGCCCGAAGGCCCTGAGTGCAGAGTGGGGCCCTGGACAGAAGACACCATCATGCCAGCAAAGCGACTGCATGGGAAGCCTTAGCCAGCAGGGTCTCCTGGCCTAGAGACACAAATGGCAGGAGAGAAAGGGGCAGAAATGGTATTCTGTCTTTGCTGAACCATTCTGGGAACAAATACATTTCCAGTTTATTCTTAGAAAAACACAATAAAGTGAACGGTCTTGTCCTTGGTTTCCATTTTGACAACTTCAGACCGTGTTCCTCTGGTCCACTGAGGAGCCCCTTCCACTGGCTCACCTTCCTCCAGCTCCACAACGTGTGTGCGTGTGTGTGTGTGAGCATGTGCGTGTGTGCAAGCACACACATCACATGTAGGTATGTGTGAGTGTGTGTGCACATGCAAGCACCTGTCCCACCTCCCCACACCTTCATGATGTCCTGTTAGCAGCTCACTTCTGTCTTCTTGGTGCTGCTGGTTAGTGCGTTAGCTTGTGCTGCCCTCAAGGTTCCAGGGAGGGGTTTGCAGGTCAGCAGGGGGCCAGCTTCTGACAGGGTCTGTCCCACTCACCCCTTGTGGCCCACCGGCCCCTTTAAAATGGACTTTTCGCCTGTAAGCCAGGTAGTTAGTGTGGTCTGGTCCCAGGAGACGCTCTGAAAAAGGCCATTTGTTGTCGGCCAGCACTGGACGCGGCAGGTGTGTTAGAAATGGTCAGTGATTTCGGGGCCTCACTTGGGGGTCAGAGAGAAGCACGCCAGGCCGCAAGCAGGGGGAGGCCTGACTGCCACCCCCACGGTCCCCCGGGGCCCCAGCCTTGAGTTCTTCCCCAGGGAGCAAGGGAATGTAATGAAGTGTGAGGTGGCACGGGCCCCAGCGGGAAGGGCTGCTCCTGGGCTGGCTACTTGCCACCCTGTACCTTCTGGTCATAGGTGCCCGCGTGCTTATAGCCCGGTACGTAGCCTGACTCATCCACCAGGTCCACACGGCCCACCTTGCTTTTGCCCTTGCCTGATGGGTCGAAGCGTTCCTTGTGGGAGCCCGTGAACTTGGTCGTGTCCGTGAGCTGGGACACAGTGGGCGACGAGATGGCCTTCTGTAGAGGGAGAGAATGGGGCGCGCCCGTGTGAGCGCAAGGGGCCAAGTGAGCACGTGAGGCTGTCGGCAGCTGGGTCGGCACACCCCCAGGGAGTAACACGTCCCCTGTCCCACCCCAGACCCCATGGGCTGCTGCCCTCCAGGGAGTCCCTGCTAGCCATGCTCACCATCACCCCTGAGATGATGGGGGCCTTGCCCTCAATGAGCCTGTGCACCTCACGGACGGCCCCCTCGCTGCTCTTGTCTTTGAATCTCTTCTTGGAGAGCTCTTCAAATGCCTCCTTGAACTGCTCGAATGTGATGGTCCAGCAGGATTTCCCTCTGAGGGAGGAGAGCGCTCAGGGCCCAGGCCAGGGCCACTCCCCTCCATAACTCACAGCCCCACCAAGTAGTGCCCCCAGAACCTGCTGACATCCGGGGACCAGGTGATGTCAGGGGACCCCTTCCCAGGGACCTGGTGGCATCAGGAGACCCCCTGCTCGGGGACCAGGTGACATTGGGGAAACCCTGGCCCTGCCCAGGGACCTGATGACATCGGGAGACTACCTCCCAGGGACCTGGTGACATCGGGGGACCCCTGCCCCTGTCTGGGCACCCAGTGACATCGGGGTAACCCTCCCCCCACCCAGGGACCAGTGACATCAGGGGATCCCTACCCAGGAACCTGGTGGGGGCCCAGTGGCCTTGGGGAACCCCCACCTCTCTCCCACAGCAGAAATCAAGTCTAACGTTAAAATACAGAATATGCCCCTCCCCCGCCCTGGTGTGCACTGTTTTTGCCCAACAGTCGGCCGCCATGGGCAACGGCAGCAAATATAAATTGTCTTGGAAAAAAGCTTAAAGGAACTATATCCTTTATGAACAACTGGACATTAAAACAAAGCTGCTGTCTGGTTCTAAAATGGGGCGTGTGTGGCGTCCACTCAGAGAAGGAGGGAAAAAGTCAGGTCAAGAAGCTCGTCCCATCTGAACCACACAGAGGCCAAGTCCTGCCTGGGGCCACCATGGCCCGATGTCCCTGTCATCATACAGGGACGGGGTCGGGCGGCGGCCTCACCAATACGCCCGGCAAAGTGGTCCCAGGGCCTGTCCCTCCTCCCAGGACCCCCACTGCCCCCACCTGAAAGCCACCTGCCTAAGGGGCACAAGGTGGCTAGGGGCAGATGCAGCCCTATTCACTCCTTGCTGCAGGCCACTCACAAAATTTCAGGAAGATTCTAAACTGTGCACTTTTTATAATTTTTACTAAAAAACCATTTTTACCACTTTGACTGGATCTCTCCTGCTAATCCATGGAGTGAGTTGTCAGGGTTTTAGAACAAGAGGTCCTGTGGGGGCGGCTCCCTGCCATTCAGGGACACCCTGTGGGTGCAGAGGCCTGAGTGGGACGGCCCTGCAGATGTCCACGAGCAGATGGCCCAGAACAGCCACAATAACCACGAAGGCACAGGGACAGACCCACACGAGGGTTTCCACGGAAGAGCAAAGAAAGGCAGCCCAGCAGAGAAAGGGCCGTCTCTAAACAGCTGATGCTGGTACAGCGGGGACCCAGCCCTGCACTGTGCCTCGAAGTGCCTACAGAGACTCACTCAAAATGGGCCATCGTCCTAAGTTCAGCACAAAACCTAGAACTATAAACTTCTGGAAGAATACCTAAGAGAAAAACTTTGTGATCTTGGGTGAAGCAAAGATTTCTTAGAAACAACACCAAAAAAGTCCATAAAAGAGACAAGGAATTGGAATGCACCGAAATTTAAAACACCACGCCCTTGAAAAGATGCTGTTTTGAGGAATACAAAATGAGCCACAGATGGGGAGAAAATACGGGCAAACAGACACCTGAAAGAGAAAGCTTTTCAAACTTAACAACAGGGAGAATCCCGCATAGAAAACAGGGCAAAATACCCGAACCAGACACTGTCCAGGAAGACCCCTGGGTGGCCCGCGCAGAGCACACAAAGCACCACCCCACATGGCGAGTCCTACCAGACTGGACGGCCAGCGTGGCTGAAGCCAGTGAAATGGCCACACCGGGAGGATGTGGTCAGCTGGGCACTCCGACGTGGCGTCCACCGGGGGAGGCAGTTTGGCAGTTACGGCTCTGAGCCCCCAAGTCTGGGCTCGACACAGGACAGACGCACCATAGTCCCACGTAAACCATGTAGTCAGGTGTCCTTCAGCAGTGAACAGATGGACACCACACGCAGGGACTCAGAGGCACTTGACGTGCCCGTCGGAAGACACGGGACACAGCCCACAGTCGGGGATCGGGGCTGGGAAGCCTGAGCCCCCACGGGGCCTGCACTCAGAACACAAATGCCCCTTCTGTCCTCGGGTGCTGGTCCCGACCACGACCGCACAGCAGGGGCTGGTGACCTGGTGGGTGCAGGGCTTCCTCAGACCCAGTGGTGGGCAGTGGGCTCTGCCCCCGCAGCAGTTGGCCTCGACCCCCCCACCCAGCCTCTGGGGAAACGTTCCTCGGCAGCAAGGTTCTCACAGCAGCCGCCCCACATGGAGATCCCTGCCCTGCTGCCTGGCCAAGGCCCTGTTTGTTTGTCCTGGGCCGTCAAAGGCACTCCTGTCTCCTATTCACGCCCTGCCCGGGTGGCATGTGGATACCAGGCCTGACGGCCAGCCCCGAGACTGGCCGCCGGAGCACGCAGCCCTCTCTGGGCACCGCGGCACCAGGCGCCACCAGTGGGAGTCACTTGAGCTGGGGGTGGGGGGAAAGGCTGACGGGGGCTCCCATCAGAGGGCCACATTCAGAGCTGGTGGACACGAGCCTAAGGCCGACTCTCCCACTCCACCTGGCTGGGCCAGGTGTCCCCAAGTGTCCCCAGCGTGATTGCCCATCAGGGAGTTCTCCCCAGGGGACCCGGCACCCTGCTGCTGAGAGCAATGCACAGTGAGTTCTAGAATGACAATGCCCGTCTCTTCCCCAGAGACACTGATCACATTACACTGCTCTCTGGACACAGAGTGAGCCTGTTCTCCAGAGTCCACAGAACTGGAGGGTGTCCCCACACTGAAACCCCCTCTCCCAGCTCCAGGCCTGGCTGGCCAGTGCCCTGCCTGCAGGCCCGCCCAGCAGTAATGGGGTCACTGATCACACACAAGGCCCCGTGAGCTGGGGTTTCACTTTGCTTCCCAAGCCTTGTGTCCCCCAGGCCTCCAGACCCAACTCAGGGTGGGCAGGGGGCTAAACCCTGCCACTGCCAAAGGTCACCTGGGGACACTGGGGCTGGCGGGGGCCCGGGCAGCCCTCCAGAGACAGGCGTATGTCCCTCCAGGGCCAACAGCAGGAAAGCTCCCGGGCTTCAGGCCAAAATGTGCCAGCACCTCCATGATTCAAGACCGATGGCACTCCCAGGGACACCTCTCCAAGAGGTGGCAGGCAGCATGCTGGGTCATCACGGAGAACTTGGCATTCATGTGGGAGGAAGCTACTGGCCCCCCATGCCCCGCTCCGCAGCAAAGCCAGGGGCCTGGGTGACCTGTCCAGAGGGCAGCCTGGCTGGCCAGGATGCCCGTGCAGGCAGGAAGTGGGGTGTCAAGGGGCCACTTAAGGCCCTGATGAGGCTCAGTGAGAAGGAGGGGCCTGTGGGGAATTCCTTTGGGCTGGCAGGAGTGGGGGGCTCCTGGGGGAGCTGTCATTGTGGCTGTGATGTAGCGGCGATGCCCTCACATCATGCCTGACCTGGGGCAGTTCCCAGGCCAGACCAGCAGCTCCAACTGCACGCTGTGCCCAAGGAGGACCGCCGGTGGGACGCCTGGGGGGCTCTGTCCATCAAGTGTCTGACTTTAGCTCAGGTCATGGTCTCAACGGTACCCGAAGCCCGGCTTTGGGTCTGTGCTGACAGCTCGGAGCCTGCTACCGACCCTCTGTCCTCTCTCTCTGACCCTCCCCTGCGTTCGCTTGCTCTTGCCCTCTCTCTTAAAAAAAATAAACAACAGAAAAAGGAGGACCAATTGAAGCCAGACCTTCCTGGCAGACAGTGGCCGCCCTGCTCCTACCCAGGGCTCCCCATTGCTGCTGATCCACCCGCCTATCAGGGCCTGGGCACAACCATGATGCTGTGGGGCTGTAGGGGCCGCGGGGAGGCCCTGACCTGCCTGAAGGGGCAGCTGTGGCCCCGACTCTTCCCGGCCAAGTAGGAAAAAGCCACCCTAGCGTGCTTGCTTCATGCAGGTGCCTGGGGCTGGGCTTGCCCTGTGAGGGGCAGGGGCGGGGTCCCTGGGGGCTCCAGCCACCACCCCCACCCACAACCTGCACCCCTAATTGCCATCGTGGCTATGGCAGGGGATGGGCTATGAAACAGACCCACTGAGGTCACTGAAACCATTTCTGAGCATTTGGGGAAGGTCACCGTAAAAGGACAAAAGGTGTGCTAAGACCCAGCATCCACATCAACCCAGCAAGGGACCAAGTGTCAGCAACTCCCCAATTCCAGACACACCAGGCTGCCCATCGTGGAGGCCCTACATGGCCTCAGGCCAGGAGAGGGCCCCCACAGAGAAGGCCTCAGCCACATGGCCATCCTGACCCCGCCGCTGACCCCAAATGCCCACGCTCACTTGCCCCCTGCCTGGAGAGTGTGGGCCCTGGGCAGACCCAGCACAGGGGAGCCCCTGTCCCTGGTGTCTCTGGGATGTGTCCGCACGCACGGGGCCCTGCCAACCTCAACCAGACCTCCCGTGGATGCCCCTGCCCCACAATCGTGCTGGACCGGCGGCGGGCAGCATCTGGACTGTGTTCTGTGGAGAAGGCTTAGCTCTGTTATTCCCGCTTCCTGCCTCGGACAAATCCCACCATGTCCGGGCCGTGGCCACGTCCTGGCTGGGGCCACAGGGTGTGTGGCAAGAATGGAACCGGTCAGTGGCCAACAGGTCCCAGGGAGCCCCACCAAGGTGCTTCTTCCTAACCTGAGACCCAGACACCAGCATCATGTTGCAGGAAACATGGCCCCTCACTCTGAACACACAGCAACCCCAAAATAGGCACATGCATGGGCCAGGAGGCCGCCCTCTGCCCCCCTCGGCCGGGCCCTCCACCTGCACCCCACGCGAGCACACAGGCCTAACTGAGGGGACGCTGTCGTCCAGGCTCCCCACATGGGGCTGTCAGGGTGCTAATTGTGCAGGATAGCACACAGAGTCTGGATTAATTAGTATTTCAGACCCACCGAGGTCTGCCCCTCGGGGCGGAGAGGGTGCCAGAAGGCTTTGTCTTGGTAACAATAGCGTTCAATCGAGACCCGGTGTGGAGCTGCAAGAAATTTTTTTAAACAACCTCCTTAAGCCTCGACTGCCTAAAGCAAAACTTACAGAAAAGGTGACACAGGACAGACCCCGACAGACCACCGTCAGCTGCCACATGGACATCAGCACACAGAATTCCTGACCAGGAACACTGGAATTCCCTGTTAGTGATGTTCCTGCAACAGAAGCAGGTGTGTCTGTGAGCATGACCAGGTGTGTCTGTGAACAGAGCCAGGTGTGTCTGTGAGCAGGACCAGGTGTCTGTGCGCAGGCTCTGTGGAAGAGCTGCACTTACACTAGAATCGGAGACCAGGGATGGTGTGCAGAGTGGGGTAAGGTGGGGGCCGGCAGGACACATGTGTCTGGGAATCTGGACAGGCCACAGGGAAGCCAGAGCTCACCCAGACCCCCATCCCCCAGTCCTCCACATGCTGCTGGCTTCTGTCATTCTTCCTGGGGGCTGCATGAGCCCCTCCTCTGGCCCCATCTCCCTGGGAACCTCTGGCCTGGAGGTGAGCAGCCTCCCAGAGACCCTCTCTGAGAAATGCCAGCCCCTCCTCCTGCCCACCTGCCCCTGGGCCCCCGCTCTGAGAGGGGGGAGAGCCCACCAGTGTGACCCCAAGTCCCCCAGCACACTTCCCAGGCTCTGTCCTGACTCCTGAAACTCCATGTTGGTGTCCTTGAAGGAGCCAGGTCCTGCCAAGCTGGTACCCAGGTGTCCTGCACTGGCCTCCCCGTGCTGCTGGGGTGCGGTGTGAGTCTAGGCCCCTGAAACAGGGGGAGCCAGTGTCCTCCACGGGGACACCCTGCGGCCACAAACCCAGAAGAGGCAGATATTCTTTGCTAAATAACAGGGCTGGAGTGTCCTGAAGCCTTGGAACCTATAGCGTTCCCTGGAGAATTCCCTATTTGCGTGCAGGGAGAATTCCCTATTTGCGCAGGCCTGTGTGGGGGCTGCTCACCCCGCCAAGCCCCTCGGCTCCCAGAAGTACCCGCCCACGAAAGGCAGGATCTTGTTCTGGGCTCTTGCCTTAACCTCTTCCGCTAAAGGCACAGCGCCAGCCCCTCTGGGTGCAGTGGAGTCTGCACGGGACACACTGTGTTGCAAGTGGGATTGAGAACCAGGCTCTGGGCCCCTGAGGGACACCACAGGCCCTGTAGGGGGATAGGGCTCCTGGGGGCAGGCGCATCAGAGGGAAGCTTCTGGAAGCCACTCTGGCTCTCCCTGAGCCCCTGCTCAGTGTCCCTGCTGTTCACTCCCACCTCTCCCGGATCTTGACACCTGGGCCCAGGCCAGCAAAAGCTCTAGGTGCTGAAGGCTTGGGATGGTCGCTGGGCCCACCGATGGGACGCCGGGGCCCAGGGTCCAGACCGAGACCTCATTTCTGTGCAAGAACCCTCGGCATGAGGACACCACAGCATGAGGGGCACCACGGCACACCCCCAATCACGAAAGAGGGCCTCAGAACCAAGGAGAGCAGAGTGGCATGGGAGGGTGGCCCCGGGTTACCAGCAGGGACAGAGGAGAAGGGGGTTCAGCCCACCTGAGCCCTCTGGGGCCCCCTGGCTCTGAGATGGCTGCCCAGGCCCACACTAGCCCGTGGCTCACCGTCTGGGCCACAGGTTCTCTAAGACCTGTCCTAAGATGCTCTGCCCACAAGTCCCAGCCATGACACAGAAAACACTGAAGCCCTGAGGGTGCGGGTGCCGCGTTTCCCACACTTTACACTCTGGTCTTGGTGGGCTGAACCAGAGGGAGACTTGAGGCTCCCGGACAGATGTCCCCGGGCAGGTGGTGCCCTACGGGCTGGATGAGGACACAGGTGGAAACTTCTAGCCGCTCAGTCACCCAGCGCCTGGCCCCACAAGTGCACGGCCAGGGGTCTCTGTCAGCGCCTGCAGGCAGCCTGAGGGCAAGTGGAGTGGGCTGAAAGGTGGCCCCGAGAAAGGAACGGCCACATCCTAACCCCCAGAACTGTGAATGTGACCTTGTTTGGAGAAAGGGTCTTTGCAGGTGTCATCAAGCTGAAGGTATCAAGGCGAGGTCTGATTTGCCTGGCGGCCCTGAACCCAATGACAAGTGTGGGGGTGGGGGCGGGTCCTACACAGCCCTGCTGCAGGGGCAAGGCAGCCAGGTCCCAGCCTCGGTGGGAGCCAGAGTCACTCCACACCGCAGGCAGACCTGAGGAGCTGCCCATGGATACAAAAACTGTCCTTCACAATCCTAAACAAAACATTAACCAACAGAATCCTGTCATACTAATGCCACCGTCATAAACGCAGGGAGAGCATCTGACAGAAGTCAGCATCTATGCATCATGCGAATTCTTAGTAAATCAAAAAAAGAGGAAACTCCTTAATCTGAGAAAAAGGGCCACTTGAAAAAAACTGAAAAATGCTGCCACACTTGAAATATTGAAAGCGTTTGTTTTTAAGTTGGGCAAGTACTGTATTCCCCATGTCAGTACAGTAAGGCAAGAAAAGGAAATGAAGATATAAAAATTGTTAGGGAAAAAAACTCATCTGCAGTTTCTAGGGTTGTGCACACACCAAACCCAAAGGGATCCCAGGACGATTATTAGCATCAATAAGTGAGTCTAGTGGTGTTTCTGGATACGTGGTCAACACACAAAAGGCCATTTCATTTCTGCATAACAGCAAAGATGCACAGTAAAAAGCATTTAGAAATGCAACATTTAAAATATGAAGAAATACAAGTTCCTAGGAACACCGCTCACAGAGGACACACAGTCAACACAGAAAACTCGGCCACTGAAGGAAACGAAAGGCCTAAATGATGACGTTATGAACATGGGTTGGAATCTACATACAGAAAGATGTCAGCTGTCCCTAAATTTAACCAGCCTTAACTTAATCTGGATAAAAACTCCGACAACTTTTGTGTCTAGTATCCAGATGCACTGAGCTGGGAGAAGGGCTGTGAATACACAGTGATTTTAAAAGGACAAGATTTGCTCCACGGGCATGGAGACTCAAGAGAAAGGTCTGGAAGCAAAGACAGCACTAATGGGACAGAATCAACAATGGGAGGGACGCCAGAGCCCAAACACATGTGCACACGTGTGTGACCTGCAGAAAAGGTGGCCCTGCAGAAAAAAGGGAGGAGCATATTTTCAGTAAATGGCAGACGCAGGGGAGACGGAGCATCGACACCACCCTTCAGGCGCTCCGAGGACTGAAGTAGGAAAGGCAAAATCCTCACCAAGGTGAGGGCTGAGGGTATCTGACGTCCTGGGGATAGAGAAAGATCCACTGCACAAGCCTCAAAAATCACTGCCCTTAAAGGAAACAATTCTAGGATGGCACCAGGCTGAAATCAAGAACTTCTGTTCATCAAAAAATATCACCGATGGAGAGAAAAGGGAAGCCATGGGGTAGGAGAAGATACAAATATGGGCTTGTCTCCAGAACCCGCAAAGGACCCTACAACTCAATGAGAAAAAGGCAGCAAGTCCAGAGAAGCAGGCAGGGGCCCCTGCCAGGGTGGAAGGCCCAGTGGGGCAGGGCCTGCAGGGTGTCAGGAGAATGGAGCCTCAGACCCCGAGGACGCGGGGGACAACTGACCAAGCAGCAGGAATCAGAACCAGGGCGCAGCGGGCCGCGCGGCCGAGGGGGCCGTCCACCCGCAGACATGCGACCTGCTGCCAGGGAAAGGGTGCAGCGAGTCCTGAGGGAGCAGGCCAGGGGCCGTCAAAGGCCGAGGGGCACAGGGCCAGGGGCCCCAGGGGCTGCCACAACTGGTCCTCCGAAGCACCGAGAAGGGGGCCACCCTAGAGCGTCTCCCACCCACCAGCTCCTGCCCCTCAAGCCAGGGGCCCTTCCAGCTGGCCGGACCATGGGACACAGCCAAATGACAAAGAACCAGGCTCCCCTGTTCCCTCAGGGGACAGGCAAACGTTCTGGAGAGACCCCACACAGAGACAGGGGAGCCTCGTGCCAGCCACTCAACCCAGGCTCAACTAAGCAGGGCAGCCTCGGGTGGTCCTGTCTGGCCAGCAAACCCCTAGCCGAGGTCAGGGGGTGGGGACCACTGTCCGTGCCAAGCCCTGCTGGGTGGCAGAGTCATGAGCAAAAGCAAATGGGGTCACTGTCTTAAAGCCCTGGTTTGGGGACAGTCTGTCCTACAGTATTAAATGACGGGAGCGGGGTCAAGGGTCAGTGAGTGCACGAAGTGCGTACACCTGGATGGAGAAGGAGGGTGTGGGTGGGCTTTCTACAGACAGCTTGTGACGCAGCGCCGCAGGCACACTCGAGGAGCACCTGACTTAACCTGACTTAACGTCGGTTCTGGGCCCAGACCCACACCTGCACTGCACGCCCCACACCCTGCCCACCTGGCGCCCCCTCCCCCCCCACCCCCCTGTGCAGGTGAGACAGCGGGGCATGTGGGGACTGCACGAGGTGACCCGGGGGCACCGGCTGCTGGGTATTGTCCCCAGTGCAGTGGGGCTTCCCACCTGGCAGGTGCTCAGCAGACATGCAGTCACACAGGTGTGACAGGGAGAGATCTGGGGAAACGTGGCTCAGGGCCGGAGGTCACACGGAGCCCACGCGGGGGCACTGCACTTATGCCAAGAGAACCAGAGACACAGGCACCCTGGGGACATGCTGGAGACATGCAGGGACACGTGGGGACACACAGGGACATACGCTGGGGACACATGGGTGCGCCCCACCACAGAGGCAGCAGGAGGAGTGGAAAAGGCTCCAGGTGGTTTTAACATCTAGGCTTGAGCAAAGGTAAGAATCCATCATTCCTCACCACAAACCTAATTAAAAACAAGAATAAGTCGGTGTGAACGTGCTCCTCCCAGGACCGGCTGGCAGGTCCCCCTGCTGAGAGAAGCGAGGGCTGGGGGCGAAGGCTGGGAAGGCAGAAAACTGTCACTGCCTTACACTCTATGCAAGACTTTAGACTCTTCACCAAGAAGGTCCTGTGTTTGAATGCTAAATTACACCTCCCGGCTGACGGCCGTCCTGTGCTATTGCACAGTTCCAGGGAATAAGGAGCTTGGAAGCAGACTGACACCCCACATCAGATGAGAGGTGGGGAGGAGGGAGGAGCAGCCCCCCCCCCCACAGGCCGCTCCTGGGGCTCACACAGGGCCACACCCTCACCCGAGGCCCCAGCAGGGCCAACCCCGCACCCCGCACTCTCCGCTGCTGCAAAGGGTCCCCCTGAAGACGCACTGCTGAGGGCAGACACCAGGGCTCTGTCCTCACCCAGAAAGGCTGGAGACCACGTCTGAGCCCCAGGTGCAGGTGCGCTCCATCCCCCCACCCCCTTGAGGTAAGGCTGCTGCTTACACACAGGCAAGTGTCTGCCAGGTCCAGGGTCTGTGGGCTCAGGGGCACACCGCCCCGCCCCCACCGCCCTCCAGCTGGAGCCACGCTGAGCCCAGAGAGGACCTGACACTTCAAGGTGCAGCAGGGCCCTTGCCTTGTGGTCCCAAGATCCCCAGACATGCTCCTCCTGCCTCACCAGCAACATCACCAGCTATAAATAGGCCTGGCTTCCAGGCAGCGCAGCCTCTCCCAGAGGAAGCTTTTCATTCTCAGTCTCTCCTGTCTGGAGCACTCGGCGGCCCTGAGGACCGTCTGGCTGCTAAAAGCCTTCTCTGCATCCTCAAGCAGTGATGAGTGATTTAATTTTCTTTAAATTCTCCTGTGATTTACACATTTTCCACCATGAGTATTTATAACCTTGTATACACTTTTACAACAGTTATTTACTGAGACTTCAAAGGATTCGGGAAGAGGAGCCAAACAGCACCAGGGAGATAAGAATACAGCCAAGAGAACTTCCCATGATCTCCATCACTTCATCCTTCTGTACTCACAGAGAGGGATTTTCTAATGTAGCACTTAAGTTATGGAACCTTTCTGACTCACGGAACCCTCTGGAAATCAGGAAAGCGGCAGACCCTTCCGCCAGGAGAATGCACATACCCTCCTACCGCAGGCAATTTGCAGACAAATTCACCAGCACCCCTCCCCCCAGAACCCTCGAGGAGCCCTGTGATTTGGACCATGTGATGGGAAGAGTGGCTGGTACCAGAGACAGGGTCACAGAATCCAGCTTAATTAAGGCATCAGTCAAGCCGCTGTTTCGCTGCCCCACCCCCATTTCCTGCTTGTTCCAAGCTCTCTCCCCATCACTCCAAGCCTCTGTGGTCCCAGGGCACTCAGGATCCAGATTGGCCTTTACCAATCACCTCCTAGGAGTGCGGGGCTGCCCTGGATTGTGCAGAGCTCCCCCCGCCCCCCCCCTCCCCCCCACCTCCATTGGGTCCTCCCTGAGAGGCTGGCCATGGGGAGTCAGGACAGGCCTGCAGAGTGGGACATGGGAGCTGGGTCCTTTATCCAGCGTCCCCGAGACCCTGCCGAGACCCTGCCGGTATCCAAAAAATGCCAGGTAAATTAACCACTAAATACGCAGATAGATGGCCACACTGTCAGCTTACCCTAAACGGTGTCTCATCTTCAGAGACACCAAACGCCTGTCGAAATAGTCATGAGCAGAGTGGCAGGAATGGATTTTCTCCCCAGCTCATTTCGAGGCTGCATTTGTGTAACTGAAACCGCAGAATAAAGGGTTTCTCTGGTCCTGCTGCACAGGTGGGGCACTGCTCCCCAGAGGTGTGTGAGCAAACCTACTGGCAGCGGATCTCTTCATCCTGACTGCCAGGTTCTGTGCTCACAGGCGATAAGTGAATGTGTCACCCTCCGTGGAGGCTGCTGGAGTCGCACAGTGAGCGGCAGACACTGTCACCTGGCATGATAATGGTGAAGCAAATATGACCAGAGAGGGGCCTAGGACCCCGAGGGGGCGGCGCGGTCTTTGTCAAGGGACCACGCTCACTCTGAGCTCTCTGCGTGGCCCCGGGTCTCCCGGAATTGGGGCTGCAGGGCACTGGCTTCATTACACACCCTCTAAGTCCTAATTCCCTTCGGTCTTGCCGGCGGCGACCACCTCAGGCCCGGGCGTCCCCGTAGCGGGACGTGGGGAGGCAGCAGCGGCGGCTGCGGCGGCGGGGAAAGGGGCTGCCCGGAGGGGGGGGGGGGGGGGGCGTGGCGTGGCTTCGTCGCGTGAAGCGCTGCCGCCCAGACAGGCCTCAGCGCCTCATCCGGGGCCCACGCACCAACCACCTGTCCCTTGCGGCGCGGTCGCCCCCACCCCTCGCGCCCCCGGACCCACGCCCCCGACGCAGCCCCCGGGGGCCTCAGCGCGCAGCACCGACCGCCAGGCAGCCCAGGGCTTGGGATGGGGGCGCAGGGACGCAGGGGGCCGCAGCCAGGAGGGGGCGTGGAGGGCGCAGGTGGCAGGCGGGGCGGGCCCGGGCGGAGTGGGTGGTCCTGCGTCCAGCGCCCGGGACCTAGCTCTGCGGACGCTTACCTCGGAGATGCGGCCACTGCAGCGAGCGCCTCCGCGACTCGGCCGCGGGCGACCGGGTGTTCGGCGAGCTCCCGCACCCCCGCCGCCCCGGGCTCGCCAGCCCTGCACCGCGCGCCCCGATGGCCCGCCACGCACCGCGCGCTCATTGGCCCGCCACGCCCCACGCGCTCATTGTCCCGCCCCCGGCCCGGCCCGCCCCGCACGCTCATTGGCCCGTCCCCGGCCCTGCCACACTCCCGGCCCCTCCTGGCCCGGGGAACGCGCGGGGTGCACGGAGGCATGTGGCAGCGCGGTCTGCCTTACAAGGCCGGCGCGGCGCAGGGGCGTGGGAACCCCGCAAAGGAGGCGAGCCCGGGGCGGTGGGCTAGGGGCGGCCGCACCTGGCCCTCCGGGACCTCGGGAGGCTCGCCCGCATCCCCACGGCAGACAGCACGGGAGCGGACGGGCCTCCGGCGAGGGGCGGGGGGACGGCGGGGCGCTGGCCTCTCCGCGGAGACTCGGGCCAACGAGGTGGCCCAATGTGGAGTGGGGTCGGGGTCGGGGGTGCGGGCTGGGACCTCACGCAGGGGGCGCAGGGAGGGCCGGCAGGGAATGGGCCTCGTCCCGGAGATTGGGAGCAGCCGGAACGTGCAGCCGCGCCTGGGTGCGGTCAGGCCATGCTGGGCCCCGGTGCAGCCAGGGCCGCCCTCCCAGGGACAAGCAGCGGTTGCATTCCCAGCGCAGCCAGGAGACCCTTTTCTTCCTGCGCTCGAGGTGGGCCCGTCCTGCCTACCTGCGCACGCAGATCCGGAAATCTTCCAATGTCTCCTCTTTTCTGGCTGAGGCCTGCTGCCCTTCCCCTCCAGGCTGGCCCCACTTGCTCAGTGCTGGGGCTTGGGGTAAGGGTCTCCCTGTCTGTCCTGCAGGACACCCTCCAGAAGAGAAGGCCGGTCGGGGGGGCGGGGTGTGACCCTTCTTCCAGTTTCATTGCTGTGGCTCCCTTGGACCTCGCCAAGGAACCACTATCCCAGGTTCTGCCCTCCCCTCCTGGCTACAGAACCCCCACCCACATGCCCACCCAGTCTCTGTCCTTGGTCCATCTGGCACCAGACCCCTGCCCCCACCCAGGCTCTGTCCTTAACTCTCCCAGCTGGAGAGACCCCCCCCCCCACACACACACACACATACACCCCCTCCAGACTCTGCCCTGCTCTCAGAGCCCCATGAATCACAAGTGCCAGACTCTGCAGGTGGGATGCAGCTTTGGGGCTCACCTCAGAGATTCCAGCCTGCTCAGAGCCTGCACAGGCAGCTCACGAACCAGAGAGGGGGCTATGGTGCAGGCTCTGCCGCAGACCACTAGGCCACGGTGGGGAGGACGTGCTTTTCCTGACATTTTGGGAGCCAGGGACAGGCAGCCCTAGGGGCTCAGCCCCACCCCAGCCCCACAGAGGTCCTGGGTTCCACATGCCTCCTTTCAACCCTCTAGTTTCTACTTCTGCTACAAACTGGTAGAAGATGGGCGACCGTCTAGAGGTCTGTTCGTTGAGACTCAGGGTTCTGTTTGTTCAGGTCGGAGCTGGACAGCGTCTTCGCTGCATCCCACTCAGGCCTGAGCACTGCTTTCTCCTGGACATCACTACTAATGATGCAAGAGGAAGAAAGAAAAACATTGCACACTATGTTCCCACTGTCGTATCAGCCAAAGGTGACCGTTGAATCCATTTTGCAAGACCTGTTAGAGCTCTGACATAGACACAGGGTAATCTGCCAACGGAGGTGGGCACCAGGTTTCAGGAGCATAAATGTTCAAGGAGCATTTTCCCTGGGAAGGAGAGGCAAGGCCTCGGGAGATGGGGACACCCTCAGGGCCAGATGGGCAGAGTCACGGCCCGCGGAGGTCCTGCCCCCACATTTCAGGCTGGCTGGCGCCCTGCTTCTGGAGGGTGGAGACAGCATCACTGTCAGGGCCAGCTATACATACGGGGCCTGGTCAGAATTCAAACTTGGGGCCCCTTGTGTAAAAGTTAGTAGCACCCCCAAGATGGCAACAACAGTGTATTGAACAGAGCTCAGGATCCTCCTTGGGGTCCTCAGCACACACAGCCCTGACTGCAGTCCTGCTGCCAGGCAACTCTTGGGACTCAGAGAGGTTGGGTAGTTGACACGAGGACACACAGAGGCATAGGGCAGGGCTGGCGCCCACAGCCCGTGCGTGTGATGCTTACTTCAGAAACTTGCCTTTTCATCTTTATTTTTAAATGCAAATTTATTTAGTTTGAGAGAGAGAGGTGGGAAGGGGCAGAGAGAGAGGGGGGTGGAGACAGAGAATCCCAAGCAGGCCCCGCACCGTCAGTGCAGAGCCCGATACGGGGCTCGATCTCATGAATTGTGACATCATGACCTGAGCCAAAATTAACAGTTGGATGCTCAACTGACTGAGCCACCCAGGGAGCCCAAAACTTGCTTTTTTAGCTTATGAATTTATCCTTGCAATCATAAAACTGGGCCTGGAGTGTGCACCAGAGGAGGCGTGTGAACAAGGTGGCTCTCTGGCTGCCCCTCTGGGAGGACGCGGTCCACCACCAAGTTATCGGGTGATGAAAACAGAAACAATCTGCCACCACTGAGATCCAAGCCCTTCAAGGAGCTGCTCCCACATGTGCATGAAAACCTGTCAGAAGGCAGCCGTGGGACAGAGAGGTGCCACAGCCTCCCAGGAAGCCTCCACATGGTAACAAAATCTGTCCCTTAGTACGGTCCAGATCTGCCCCCAGTTAATCTAAGCCAGAGTTCCTCTGCAGCGTTCCATGCACAGGACCGCGTGCGCACCTCCTGGTTAGCGCAGCCATGCCCTCTGCTCTGACACAGTGCTCCCCTCGAGAGTTCCGGGATTGGGTTCATCCCAGTGCCTCTCCACCTCCTGGGGACACAGCAGCTGAGCCTTTTAAGGTCCGGCAGACTCTGCTTCCATGATTGCATTTTCTGCTTTTGCAGAGGAAAATGGGCCTTTGTGCAGCAGCACGTACCATCTGTCCCATTGTTACAGTTTTTCGCGTCCAGATGAGGCAGAGTGACAGAAGTTAGGTGTGCTCTCTCACATGGAGCAAAGGCAGCAAAGCACAGGACCCCTGAGTGGCAGGGTCCCCAGCAAGTGCCTGGGTAGTAGCCTCCAAGCGCCATGCAGGGTGACAGAACTCAAAGATGGACCCAGAGCCCCGCAGGAGCCCGTGAGAATGCAGCTGGGTCTGGCCAGCGTGTGCAGCAAGTGTGGAGGCCGAGCTCAAGACTCAGCATCCGTGGAGTGCCGACTGAGGCAACAGGGGAAGGAGACAACTTAGTGGGGGACTATTAGCCCCAACCAAGACACAAAGATCAAAGTCTTTAACTGTATCTCGGAATAAATTTCAAGAATATTCATAAAAATACAGGAATACTCAGCACCCCAAAAGGTGAACATAATGATTCCATGTAGCAGTACCAGGGGTGCAAACCAGCAGGAAAATCAGATCCATGTGACAAGACCAGTCATCTGGGACTGACCCAGGACTGATACGAGGTATTAGCACAGCTAACTGCATTCCACAGGGCCTGAAATTTAAGTTGAGACATGGGAGTCACAGCAGCACCACAGACTGAATTAGTAGGACTGAAAAACTATAGTGTGTGACATGGAAAATACCCTGGACAGGCCAATGGCAGATTAGGCACGGAACAAATGTAGCAACAGAAGCTACCCAAAGTGAAACAGGAAGAAGAGAATTAGAAAACCCGGATCGTCAGTGATCTGTGGGACAGCTTTAGGTAGCCTACTGTGTGCTTAATTGGGGTCCCCCCAAAAGCAGAGAGAATACTTGGGACAAGGGTGCAGAAAAGGTGTTAGAAAAATAATGGCCAAATGTTTCCAAGTTTGACGTAAACTATAACCCACAGACGCAAGAGGCTGGATGCTCCCCAACCATAAGGACCACAAGGGGAATGCTGCTGGCAGTGAGCAGGAAGGGACAGGAACAGCCGGAAGACCGGCACAGTGTGAAGGGGCAGAGGAACAGAGGGGGCGGCACGCCGAGGGTCCCTGGGTGAAGTGTGCTGAGGTGAGGCAGGGCAGCCCAAGCTCCGTTTCTAGAAAAGGTCCACGAGCCCCGGGAGAACACACACCTCCCAACAAGTGAGCCTGGGGTCCGCAGCCATCCCGTGAATCAGGCTCGTTACTTGTGTCGTCCAAATCTGTGTCTTTACTCTGTGAAAACCTGGTGAGCTGACAGGAAGCACGAGAGGGTCAGGGTGAATGTCACACCTGTTCCCCGTGCCTCCTGTCCATGTTTGCTTCGCGCACTTCTCTCCCTTCTGCCTTCTCCAGTCACAGCACTATGTGTTTGGTGATAGTAAGCACAGTTCTCTGTCATCTACAAATGTGTTTTTACTTTTTCCTACGTGTAGCACTTCTGGGTATGTGACTTTTCTGTCACGCTTTGTGGAAGTTGTTTCCTCCCTCTGTCCTTACGGCCAGAATGTCTGCTGTCTGTCTGCTCTTCCTCTGTTGGTGGTCTTTCCTCTGGCTGTCCTTAAGGTCAGAGTGTCTCCGGTGCCCCATGCTTCCGTACAGGAGGTCGAGGTGTAGATCTCCTCACCTGTGCAGCTGGCTGGACAAGCCGCCACTGGCACGTGTTTTGTGAGTCCTGGGAGACCCGGCCACTACAGTAAGTCCCTTCTCGTGGGCTTTGTGGACGCGTCTGAGGCCCACCTGCCCTCCACACCTGCCAGCCCTCCCTCCACGTGGCCCTCACGGCTGCATCCACATTCCGACAACTTCTTCAGATTACTTTCCAGTTCAAGAACTCTCTCTTTGGCTATGTTTAATCTGGTGTTTAACTTATCCAAGTTTTAACAAGTATATTTTTTATTTCTAAAAATTCTTTTCAGTCTTTTTACGTACCTTCCTGATCATTTAGAACATCCTCTCCTTGCTTACTTATTGTCATTCTGTTTCACATTAAAATATTTTGGTTTAAAAAAAATTTTTTTAACATTGATTCTTGAGAGACAGAGAGCGTGAGCAGGGGAGGGGCAGAGACAGACACACAGAATCTGAAGCAGACTCCAGGCTCCGAGCTGTCAGCACAGAGCCCGATGTGGGGCTCGAACTCACGAGCCGTGAGATCGTGACCAGAGCCGCAGTCAGTCGCCCAACCGACTGAGCCACCCACGCGCCCCAACATTAAAATATCTTGTGCATCCTCCTTAATATCCCGTATTTCTAGTCCTTGAGGTTTCTGGGGGTCTGAATTCTCTTTTACTGTTTCTTGGCTCTCTCATGTGTGATGGTTTGTGATCTTTGGTTGTGAGCTTATCTGGACTGATCTCAAGCTCTGAAAATCTAGCTTCTTAACTTGGGCCAGTTTAGCTCAGTTTATTTTTGCCTGAGACTGGATTCATCCCGGATCCTTGCCCCCAGCTCTGTTTCTGGCTTCTGGATCAAGGCCTGGTTTCAAAGGAGCCCCTGGCCCTGGACCACCTACCTATCAGCTCACTTTTGTTCTCCAGTGTTGTGGGGATTTTCTCACTTTGTATGAATCCAGGATGCAATGAAATTACATTTTCATGAGAGCACTAATTATCTTGTGGTGAAAAGTTCACCATAAAGCCAGAAGCCCTGGGGCGCCTAGGGGGTTCAGTGGGTTAAGCGTCTGATTCTTGGTTTGGGCTCAGGTCATGATCTCACTGTTTCTGAGTTCAAGACCCATATCAGGCCCTGTGCTGGTGGCATGGGGCCTGCTTGGGATTCTCTCTCTCTCTCCTTCTCTCTGCCCCTCCCTTGCTTGCTGTCTTTCTCTCTCTCTCTCTTTCAAAATAAATAAACTTAAAAAAAAAAAAAAAGGCCAGAATCCCCTCCTCTGTATCACACCCCTCGGCCTCACTCTGGCCAGGACTCAGGTGGCCCCCAGGCTGGGTGGGGGCAGGAGGGGCTTTGAAAAGGCCACTTGAAACCCAAGAATTTAAAGTTTACCAAGACTGATTTCAAGCTTATTGCCAGTGAAATTATTTTTTATTATTTCGTATAACTTTCTAAGAAATTCTGAAGAATTTCCTTAAAGGCTACTTAGGTTCATAACAGTTGTCAACATTCCTAAGTAACACAAGTGAAAACATCACACCAAGTCTGTCCTGAATCTTGGAGCACGATGGGGACGTGTTTGAAAAATTATGAATGGCTTTCAAGTATGGCTTCCAGGTGGAGTGAGGCGCAGGGGTGGTCAAAGTCTTTCCGTTTAGCACAAGTCAGGGTGCGCACAGGCTCCCTTCTTTCCTTGACTCTGGATGCAGGACCCAGCACTCCGCTTGGAAGAAGCCGGGCCATCGGCTGCCACTGGTGCCTGCATAGAGTCGAGGGCTGCACTGCATCATGAACACGGCGGGAGCGCCTGCCGGCCTCAGGCCAGTCAGGCATCATGGGAGTCGGGGTGAGCGCCTGCCCTGGACTCAGGGGCTTCCGTGGCAGGGCGGACACAAGTTGTGCTGACAGAGATATCCAGGTTGACCCTGGTCTCTCCCTGAGCATCGAGCGGGCTCTCTGCTTCCTAGCTGGGTGGCGATGCCCGGCCCCAAGTCTCCTCTTTTATCTGTCCTGGAAGCTGGATGTCCTCTCCATTGCACACCTGCCCATCTGCAGGCTTCCTGGTGGTGATGACAGTGGCAGGCTGCATGCCGTAGACCTGCTGCCTCTCCAAGGGGACATCCATGTGCGGCACATTCTGGCTGCTGGAGGGCAGTGTGTGCGGGAGCCTGAGTTTCTTCAGGGCTGCCTCCCGAGCCCGGATCTCTAAGGCCATTGGTGTGTGGACAGCCCATTTGGCCAGTGTGGGCTCCTCGTCTCCTGCAGAGCAAAAGAAAGTGTCATGAGCACCTGAGGGCGGTGAGCAGAAGGCGCGCCCAGTCCTTGGCCCCGGGTGCAGGACCGGCCCTCTGCAAGGAAGGCCAAGGACAGGTTCCTGGTGCAGTCCGTCCTGACATCTTGCCAGGAGGGCAGCTGCTTCTGCACAGAACATCTGTGTCTGCACACACAGCCCTGCTCAGCGGGTCAGCGGGAACCCTCCTCCACCTATCCCCCATGCTGGGATCCCCGTACTGGGCATCTCCTCAGACCCAGCAGCAATGCTCATGGCTCCTGGTGCAGCGGGCAGGCATTTCCCCACCCACACCCAGGATGACTGGCGGTGCCGACAGCCTTGTCCACCAGTTGTGGGTGCAGCACTGGCCCAGCCCACCAGCCACGTGCACGTCCCAGGCCCACCTGTGCCAGTCCTCAGTGATGTCAGACTCACACCTGCTCATGTGACAGGGACCTCACCCCACCACATGTGGTTTTCAGTCACATTTCCCGGAGGATGGCAGCAGGTACACACTTGTTTGTGGGTCTTCTGGGTTCCCTGTTCCCTGAAGTGCCTAGTCATCATGTGTCTACGTTTTTCCTGCTGGTGTCATAGTACTTTGTGTCCTGGACACCAATTTTTGTCAGCTATGTGTTACAAATATTTTCCCAATTTTTGACAGCCTCCCTTTGTATCTGGGTGTGATCTAATTTCTGTGTATCTTCCTTTAGGGACAGTGCCTTAAAGAAAATCTTGCTTAAGGACCCTCAGTCACCATGAGGACATAAGGACAGTACCAGGAGTGCCCGGGGGGGCTCAGTCTGTGAAGCATCGGACTCTGGGTCTCGGTTCAGGTCAAAATCTCATGGTTTCCTGGGATCGAGCCCCGCATCGGGCTCTGTGCTGACAGTGCTAAGCCTGCTTGGGATTCTCTCTTTCCCTGGCTCTCCACCCCTCCCCTATTCTCCGTCTCTCCCAAAATAAATAAATAAATTAAAAAAAAGAAGATAGTACCAAATATTATCTTCCAGTTTGTATAGTTGTCCCTTCACGCATTATGTCTTTAGTCCACGTGGAATTAATTTGTGTCAACGGTACAAGGTGGGGTCTGGTTTCATTAGTGTTATTCCCACACGGCACCAAATGTTTCCGCGTTTATGAAACAATCTACCCACCCCTGCTCGTCAGTCGCCCCACACCAGAAACAGTGTCCCTGTGCCCACTGATGTGCTCGCGGCCCCTGCAAGCCACCACACCAGGCCCTGTGCTTATTTCTGCACAGACACCACTCTTTGATTCACAAGCTTCGTGGAAGCAGCCCAGCCAGACATCCTAAATTGCTCCTTTTCTGCTTCTTGGCATTCTTGATCCTTTGCAGTTCCACACACATCTCAGACGCAGGGTTTCGAGCTGGCATCCTGCACTGGCCTCTCTGGGAGGCCTGGCACGCACTCTGTGAACTGTGTCTGTCCGCACTCATCAGGCTCCTTAAAACGTCTCTCTGCAAGTTTTATCATTTTCTCCATGAGTCCGGCATGTCTTTTGTTAGGTCTGTTCCTAGGGACATTGCTTTCTAAAAATGCTACGAAAATGGTCTATTTTTCACTCCCTAACATTCCTTACTTCTGTGTGAAGTGCCTGCTTCACTTTCACCTTAAAACGTGCATCAGCCAGGAGGGCAGCCCTGGGCTGATGGCCCCCTGTACTGCAGGCAGGACTCCACTCTGCTGTAGCTTCCATTACAACGAGTGTAGCTAGTCGATATTCCCTGGAAGGACTCCCCTTTTTTATCGCCAAATATTTAAAAATACGCATTTTATTTGTCTCTGGAGTGTGCCAGCTTGCTCACGACATATCTACAGTCTCATTTGCTGTTCCTGGACTCATTGGACCCGAGTGTGTGCGGGTTTGCAGTGCAGGGCCCTCAGCCCCACTGCCTCGCACAATGCCCCCTGAGCAGCCCTCCTTGCAGGGGAGCCCGCTCACACCACAGACCCAAGCCCCACCTCCGGTCACGCTCTCCGCCTGTCGTCCCTTCTTTGAGTGTCAGGTAACTTCTCCAGTTCCAGCTTCGAGCTCACGAACTCCAACTGTGACCCGTGTGCTACAAAACCCTCAGTCAGCTGCCCCACGTCAGGGGTATTTTCTGCAGCTCTAAGTTTTATTTGGTTTCTCTTCAAATACACATGCAATTTAAACAAGTTTTCTGTTCTCTTCAGATGTTTTCCCCTTTGCCTGTTGTTTCCCCAAACAACAACCACAGTTACTTTGCATTTGGTCCTTGAGCCCAACTCCCAACATGTGTCTTTTTCGGTGGTGTCCTTGGCCTCCATGAGGGCGTGGCCATGTGGGATGAGAGCGGCTGGTATCTTCCCAGCTCCTGCGAGGGGAGCGCCTCTTGGCACCTGCAAACGGCTGGTCCAGAATCACTTGGTGTTAATCCTCAGCTTGAGGAGTTTGGGGATTTTCTCAGCTCCTTTCGGCTCCAAGGTTCATTCTTGTGTCTTGTGGGAGCGGAGCACGGGGTTCCTCCGGGCTCACCACTACAATGCACGTGTAGCCATTTGAGTCCCGATTTTACAGGATGACTTATCGGCCTTCCATTCTGGCTGCGCCCTGAGCTTGGGCCTGTCTCTCCCTTATGTGAGGCCGTGAGAACCCGGCTCACCAGGGAGGCAGGGACTCTTGGGACATAGGCTGCAGGTGCCCACGGGGCTCTCTGTGGGTTTTTTCTTTGCCTCTGTCCCTGGCTGAGGACCCCTTGTTCTTACCTGTCCACAAGCACCACACCCACATGGACAGCGTGCACATGCATGTGCCCGTGGTGTCAGTCCACTCAGGAGCCAACCTGCCATGTACCCAGACCTGAGGCTCAGGCTCCCTGTCACTTATGCCACTTGCTTGTATTTTATGTTTCTTAAAATCCAGCTTTGGCCCTTTCTGGAATCACGCAGAAATCAAACTCACCCTCTCAGCCTCCACCTCTTTTCTAGAAACAGGAGCCACTGACTCCTGCGGCCACAGGTGTGTTGAAAGGTCAGCCTCCACCTCTTTTCTAGAAACAGGAGCACTGGAGAATTGCACTGTGAGCTCTGAAGTGATGGTGGCAGCAGGAGGCGTCATCGTGGCCAAGGGTAGGTAGTTGTTTAAAAGCTGAGTGGTGAACATTTCCTTAGATGAGGTGGGGCCGTCTCAGAAGGACTCTGGAAGGGTCAGGCGAGTGAACAACGAAATCACCGTGCATTTCGGCAGACAGCGTGCGGGTGGTGGAGTCTGAGCCTCTAACAGAGCACATCAGGCCTTTAGTTCCAGTCACTAGTCAAACTCTCCGTGGCCCTCGCTCTGGTGCCATCATTAGGCTGGCCACCCCTGCACGTCAGGGTCCATGGCTCACATCGGCAGCCACAGCAACGCCATCCAGGGCCAGCTCCTACCTTGCCGGCACTCTGCCAGCGGGGCGTTCAGCCCCACGTCTTGCACCTGCTGCTTTGTGGCACACAGAGCAGGTGGTGGGGCTAGCGTGGGGACGCCAGGCACCATTGGCAGACACTACGTGAGCCCAAGCTTGTCCTCCTTGCCACTGAGACAACAAGCGTCCTAGCCTTTGACTCCCCACCGGTGATTTCTCCCTCTCCTTGTTTTTCTGGAGAAAACATTTTCCTCTTTAGGGAATCAAACTTGGGTGGATGTCAACTCCCACACTGTGTGATGTCTTACCTGAAGCTGGGCCTTTGCCCTCAGCACTGTCTCCTTCCACAGGCAAACTCATTTCCTGTTGGTCCTTTAAGACCTGCAGAGAAATAACAGGAAATACGTGACATGGCATCTCTCGCACTGCCAAAGGGGACAGAATGTAGCAGCAAGAGCACAATTTGGAGATGGAGCCATGACGGGCTCTGGGACACTGGCAGCCATCTCGCCTCTTGAGTTCAGAGCACTCACTTGTATGTGGGGCTGCTGATGAGGCTGCGCTGGGGGGGTGGCTTTTCCCTCTGCATGCGCATCAGGACAGAGACAAGTGGTGCTTTTCCTGATGAGCAGGAGGGTCTCCTGGGGGCCAGCAAAGCCTATTTGGACCATTGGCATGGGGGGAAGACACAACACAGGCCGCCTCATCTTGCTTGGCACCTTCTCTGCACAATCTGCTTGCTGGTGGTGAGTTCTGGCTACCCAGGGGCCCCGAATGTCTTCACACCGTCTCTCGAAAGCAGGAGGTTTCTCCCTTGCCCTGGTGCTACTGGGCCTGCTGACGGTGACTTCAAATCCCCTGCACAGACGACAGGGGAGAGCCTGGCTCTTGCCAAATGGCCGGGGACGGTGCTCCTTCTGACTTACAGGGCTGCGGTGGGACTGGACTGTGCAGCTGTGCACAACTTTCCTTGGAAGGTTCTGCAAGTCCAGTGTCTCTAGGAGATCTCTAAACCCGTACATGCCTTTGTCCTCCTCCCAGAGCCAGCTCTTGAGAATTAGTCAAGATACAAACTGAGGCATGAATGAGGTTAAATAGGAAGGAAATGAAAGGGGAGCCTCATGAACAATGGCTCCCTGAAGAAGAGGAAGCAAACGGGAACAGACTGCAGAAAAGCCAGGCGTGAGGACAATGCTGTTGAGATGGACAGGCCCCCAGGAGACCCAACGCAGAGGCAGTTGTGGGAGCTGAGGTGGGGGCAGGGCTCTGACGGGTAAGAGGTGGGGGCGCCGGCCACAGAGGGCCACAGAGTGGGCAGCAACCTGATAGAGGCAGGACATGTAAGAAAACCCCACAGAAGGAGGTGATGGAGCTTGGAAGCAAAGGTGATCAAGGTATTACTGAAATGATGCCCCAGGGAAGCACACTGTTTGTTTAGAATGAAAACAGAAACACAATGGAGCCGGGCAGTGGAACAGTGGAGGCCTGCCTGCGGGGTAGAGATTTGTGGGGAGGTGGTGACACGTGTTCTCAGAGTGCACATCGGCATCCTTCACCTGAGGACAAAGCCAGGGAACAGGAAGCATGACCAGATGTGACCACTGTGCTAAAGAGAGCCTTTGGGGTCAACTATTCCAGACTCTGAAGCCAGACCAGACATGGTGCACAGCACCAGGGAAGGGATGCTGTCCAACTCTCCCGAGTGAGTGGTGTCAACAAAGCAGCGACAAACCCACCCTTGGTCGTCCTGTGGCTACAGGCCAACAGCCTTCATTCCTGTGCAGGCAGTAGGGACTCTGTACTCCAAAACTTGTCTGTTGTGCCTTTGGTTGGTCTGGTCTGGTCATGTCCCGAGGGGCCGGCACAAGGGCTCGCTTGCCCTGGCCCCCTTGGCAGCAGTAGCTGTCTTTGGGAGCATCTAATGGGACACTTATTCCCCTTATTTGCAGCCAGACATTGAAGGAAAACACTGGCTGACCACAGAGATAATGAGAGAAACTTTGCAACAACAAATACATGTTTTGCAAAAGTAGCTTGGGAGAGTCACAAACTGACAGTTCAACAAGCAAAGATCTACAATCCCAAGCAGTGGGAGAATCTAATGTCCAGACTTAACCACATTATAATACTCAGAATATACAGTTCTCAACAAAAAATTATAAAACATCCAGAGAAACAGGAAAATATGGCACATTCAAAGGAGAAAAATAATTTGACAGAATTTCCTGGAAGAAGCCCAGACATTTGAATTAGTAGTCACGGACATTAGGTCAGTTATCTTAAATGTGCTCAATGAGCCAAGGTGAAGAATTAAAGGAAGTCATGAAAATACCGAATGAACAAAAAAGAAAATCAATAAAGAGATAGAATTACAAAAAAGAACCAAATTCTGCCACCGAAAAGTGTGAAATTAAAAATTCACTAGAAGAGTTCACAACAGAGCAGGAGAAGAAAGGATCGGTGAGGCTGAAGACAATTGAAATTCTCCAACCTGAGGACCAGGGAGAAAAATGGAACAAAGGAAAATGAAGAGCACCTGGCGGACCTGAGGCCCAGAAGGAGAAGAGAGGGGGCAGAGAGAAAAAGTATCTGAAGAAACACAGCCTGCACGCTTTCCAAATCCGATGGAAGATATGGATCTACACATCCAAGAAGCTCAACAAACTCCAAGCAAGATAAACTCAGAAGGGTTCACACCAAGACACAGCATTGCCAGATTCTCAGAACCCAAAGAGAGGAGTCTGAAAGCATTGAGAGAGAAGTGGTTAATCACATACAAGGGGCCTCAGTAAGATCAACAGCTGATTTCTCATCAGAAACCATGGAGTCCAGAGGGCACCTTTCAAGTCCTGGAAGGAAAATCAATCTGCCGACCAAGAATTCTAAATCCAGCAAAACCATATTTTGGGAATAAAGAAGAAATTAAGATGTTCTTAGATAAACAAAAGCTGAGAGAACTCATGAGCAACAGACCTCCCCTACAAGAAATGCTAAAGGGAGATATTTAGGCTAAAACAGAGGCTCTAGACAGTAGATGAAATAAAGTACGCTCAGAAAGATAACCACACAGGTTGAGACATAAGCCAGGATTGTCGTACTTTGGTTTGTAACTCCTCTTCTTCTCTAGGTGACTTAAAAGACCAATTCACAGAATAATTATAAATCTTTCTTAATGGGCACACAATGTGTAAAGATGTAACAATATAAAGGAAGAGGTAGGAAGATGTATAGGATCAGAGTATATATTACCGAAATTAACGTAGTATTATTCAAACTAGACTCTTATAAGTTTAAGGTATTAATTGTAATCCCCAAGGTAACCAGTAAGAAGGTAACTAAAAAGTATAAGCAAAAGGAAAGAAGATGGGAATCACAATGGCACAGTATGCAAATTCAACTAAATACAGAAAGGCAGTAGTGGAGGAAGTATGGAATAAAAAGTATACGAGACATACAAAAAATAAATCAGTGGGGGAAAGAAGGTCCATTTGATGTTTAGCGAAAGCAGCTGGAACAACAGAAACCCACCTGGAACGGATGAAGCTGGATCCCTACCTCACACTAAACACACCAATGATCCACAGAGTGAGGACTCAACTCTCAAAATCAAATGTTGAAAATTGGTAGTGGAAAGTATAGATGACTGTCTTTTAGAAGATTGGGTTCAAGATTAAACGAGACCAAAAAGCATTATCATAAAATATGCACAAGTGTGAGTGTGACTCTGACTCATCAAATGTTGAGTTCAGCTAAGCATCGAGTCGAGTTGCTGTGACACTCTATCTGTAATTCACCCAACTAATGAGGCGTTTGTATCAAGCATATATAAAGAACACAAATATATCTATAAGAAAAGCAGAAACAGGCCAGGAGGAAAATGGGCCAACGACAAGAGCAAGCACTTCCCACAGAAGGAAATTCACGTGGCTAATGCACATTCAGCACCATCGGTGGTGAGGGGAAGGCTGGGAGGGATCATGAGCCGCCAGCCGCACCACTAGGTGCCCCGGGTGTTGGGGACGACACGGACCCACGGGGCTCTGAATATGCATATGCTTCTGCGGGACTGCAGACCGAGCACCCCTGTAGAAGAGTCTGGCCTTGTAGAAGAGATGGCCTACTGCTCATCACAGAGGCCCGCACGGGGGCACACGTCCTGCTGGCCCACAGCAGAGGGGAGTTACAAGAAGCAGTCGCAGAAGGAAGGCAAATGAGCTCCGCCACCCGGGACAGGGAACCACCGTTTTGACCGAGAGGTGATTCCCCCAAATTCCAAACATCACATACACACTATGTCCTTTCTGTGAAGTAAAGAGTAACCGATGTGTTGTGAGCATCTATTTTTTAGGAATACGTATGATATGAAACACTGAAGTGAAAGGAAAACATGAGAACAAAGAGCGTGGCCAAGCCACATACACAGAAGCAGACCACATGTGGCTGGGCCACACAGAAGCTGACCACATCAGGACCCTGCCTTTTTCTGGGGGGGGGTGGGGTGATGCTTCATCTGTTACCAAAAATAAATAAAATACTGAGTAAACTTAGGAAGCAGGTAATGCAGAGATCAGTGATGAGTCTGTGTCCTCAGATGAGGATTATAATTAATGGGCAGCAAGGTCCAAAGCAGGTGTGATGGGGGACGGGGGTTACCATTTACTGAGCACCAGTCCCAGCTGGACACCGGCAGCAGGACTCGGGACCCCACACAGAGTCCATGCATATCTTGCAAGCGTGCAGACCCAGGCACTCCAGGAGGTTAAAGAACTTACTCTGGGCTGTGGAACCAGTCACGCTTGCACACCAGAGTGGACTCCAAGTCCAAGTGTGTCTTATGGCGCCCATTTTTCTCTAATGACTCTGCTAAGAGCTACGGGCCTTGGGGTCACCCGCAGAGGGGTGGGCCTGGTGTGAAGTGGGGCACACAGGGTGTCAGGATTAAACGCGGGTTCCAGAATGAGCAGAGAGGAAGCCCCAGCCCGGGGAACGGCGTGAGTTCAGTGAATGTGCATGGGCGGCTGAGCACCAGGGTCTGAGGGGCCCTCTCAAGTGCAGTCAAGCTCGAAGCCGAGGCTTCCAGCACATTGTCTGGAGCCTCGTGCTGTTACAGAAGCAACTCAGGCCCCACTGGCTGGGTGGCCTCGTGAGCCACTCTGGAAGGGAGCACACAGAAGGATGGACGGTGGGACCCGGGTCCTCCACAGCCCTGCCTTGCTGGGTTCTACACTCACCTGCTGGTGAGGCTGCCACCATACTGTGTCTACCTGTGTCTCCTGCCTGGCCACACAGGCCACCCCACACGCCCTGTCCTGGGGCCATGAGCGTATCATCTGCAGGCTTCCTCACTCAACCCCGTGTGTGGCTCACACGCTCTGTGTTGACCGTCAGTTATACACACCCCTTCTCTATCCCAACATTTATCCCCAACATTTATTATGAAAAACTCCAAACACACAGAAAGTTGAAGGGATTACACAGGACACCCTGAAAACACCGACTGCTGGGAGTCTATCACAGCGGGCGTTCTGCTCTGTGTCACCTACCACGTGGCCATCACCAGCATGTGGCACCAGAGCACACATACGAGGCTTGTTTTAGGGACACCTGTCTGGGGACTCCGCTTCTCACACACACGGGCCCCTGTCAGGAGCGTGATCTGCTCTCGCTTCTCCTCCTACTCCACACACACCGTCGGTGCTCTTTGTGTAGTGGCCCAGGCACCCAGTAAATGCAGAACACCAGTGCGACCAGCATCCAGGTATGGTGCTGAGCCCAGCTTACGAGGGAGCCCCAAGCCCTACATCTGAGCACAGGCTCACCTTCAGTGGCAGGTGGTCCTCTGTGCCGGCGGCCAAGGTGGGGTGTAGGGTGAAGTCACTGGATAGCGACAAGGACACCTTGCTCCCAGGTAGGCTAGGGCAGAGCAGGGAAGGAGGAACACATTACAGAGCAGGCCCTCGCTGGGCGGGCTAGCACGTGGGGACCCTGCAGGCTCCACGGTGTCCGTGGACATCTCCCCGCTGGGGCCCCCTCTTATCTGCAGGCTCGGGAGCAGGCAGCGCCTGGAGGCTGAGTGCCAGAGGGGGTCCCGCGCCATAAACATGCAGAAGGTTCATGCGAGAAGGACACTGCAGGCTTCCACCACCAGCGGAAAATTAAAACAAGCCACCCGGTGGATTTCTGCTGACAGAAATGCCTTTAAAACCAGACAGAAGCAGCTTCACCTGCATGATGGACCCTCCCCCTTATTCATATATTCACTGTTTGGCTGATTTGTACATAACCAGCAGACCATACACCCTAGACAGATAAACAGCCGGAAAGAAGTACTCCCAATAAGTTTGTCTGCCAGCGACCGCCAGGAACACAGGCTGCATTAAGTCCTACAAGGTTTCCCTGTGATCGACGTCCCAGGGAGGCCCTGGGTAGGTGGGCCTCGAGGACTAAGACTCGGGTGAGGCCTCAGGAGCAGGCCACGGAAGGTGTCTAAAGCGCTAGCTGCTCAACTGGGTCCAAACTCTTTGGTTACCAAAGAAACATTTTCTGCAACAATCCCTGCGGGCCAGAGCAGGAGGTGTGTGTGTGTGTGTGTGTGTGTGTGTGTGTGTGTGTGTGTGTGGTGGGTGACATTCAAGTAAATAACTTGCCCTTTTTAATTTTACTTCAAATGCATTAAAGGGCACTTGGTACAAAGTTACTGAGGTTGTGAAGTCAGGATACAATATTCAGACACTTACAACTGCGAAATATTCCCCAGAACCATCCTTCCAGGAACAGAGGGAGCCTGTGCTCACCGTGTGCTCAGGGAAATGTAGGGGAGACAGCACAGACCTCGCTGACACGGGTGCTGTGAAGCCTCCTGTTACTCATACTCCAGGAGAAGATGACGTCTTGTCAAGGGGACGGTAGTCACCGTGTTTCACTACACCTGATTTATTCTCTAAAATGTGTGCTTGAAGCTGGGCCATGATGTGAAAGGGGCTACTCTCTGTCTCTGTGGCACAGGAGGGGCAGAGGCCGTGTGCTCCCCAGGGGCCTGCGAGGTGCGGTCACCCACCTGGCACACGGTGAGCCCTGCCACTGCTGCACACGGTCATGGACCGCGGTGTCCTCTGCAAGCGGCACATGCTCACAGACAGAAAGTAGACGGGCATCGCTTACACCTGTGCACTAGCTCACATGTTACTTGTGAAGAACCTAGAGAGGTCTCATCGCAAGCTCCAGTGAGCGGAGTATGGCGAGCCCTTCGGGGGGCAGTCCGCATCTGTGACGTCAAGGGAAACTGGTTTGTCTTCGATCACGTCATCACAGTACCCCAAGGTTTCCCACAAAAGACTGTGTTCCTCGGGAATCATGGTGAAGGCTTTGAGACACGGGAAGCACCTGCAGGAGGCTCAGAGACTCACCCGAGGGCAGATAAAGTCAGGCTGTTGTCTATTTCCTGTGAGAGAAGAAATGATTGTTCACGACAGGAAACAAGATGGAGTGGTCAATGTCGAGCTTATTGTTAAACAAAACCCACATTCTTTATTACCCGATTTGGAGCAAATATTCTCAGGGTCCCAGGGTCAGGGAAGGGGTCTGTGAGGGAGCGCACTCCACAGCCAGTGCCCACACTGGCCAAGGGGCCCGCTCAGGACCGGTATGTGTCACACACGGCCACCGGCGGGCCCTGACCTCTGTGGCAGGTCTGCATGCGGGCAGCTGCCAAGACTGAGGCGCACAGAAGAGGGGCCGCCTGAGGACTCGGAGGGCTGAGGGGAGACACCCCAGGAGAGTCTGACCTTGACAGCACCTGGGTCTCAGGGCAGTCAATACCTAAGTACGGTTTTTTTTTTGTTTTTTTTTTTAGTTTTTTTATTTTTTTAAAATATACATCCAAATTAGCATATAGTGCAACAATGATTTCAGGAGTAGATTCCTTAGTGCCTCTTACCCATTTAGCCCATCCCCCCTCCCACAACCCCTTCCATAACCCTCTGTTTGTTCTCCATATTTATGAGTCTCTTCTGTTTTGTCCCCCTCCCTGTTTTTATATTATTTTTGCTTCCCTTCCTTTGTGTTCATCTGTTTTGTGTCTTAAAGTCCTCATATGAGTGAAGTGAAGTCCTATGATTTTTGTCTTTCTCTGACTGACTATTTCACTTAGCATAATACCCTCCAGTTCCATCCACGTAGTTGCAAATGGCAAGATTTCATTCTTTTTGATTGCCAAGTAATACTCCATTGTATATACCACATTTTCTTTATCCATTCATCCATTGATGGACATTTGGGCTCTTTCCATACTTTGGCTATTGTTGATAGTGCTGCTATAAACATTGGGGTGGATGTGTCCCTTTGAAGCAGCACACCTGTATCCCCTGGATAAATACCTAGTAGTGCAATTGCTGGGTCATAGGGTAGTTCTATTTTTAGCTTTTTGAGGAAGCTCCATACTATTTTCCCGAGTGGCTGCACCAGCTTGCATTCCCAGTACGGTGTTATTTTTATTTCACAATGGATATCTGGTTGTTCCAGGACCATTTGTTGAAATTTTCACTTCTCCCCAAAGGATTGCCTTGGCCATAAATGTGAAGGCTTACTTCTAGAATTTTTATTCTATTCCATTGACTACACTAACCTGATTACTATAGCTTTTTAGTAAATTTTGAAGTCAGATTGTATAATTCTTCCAATTTTGTTCTCTTTTCAAAATTGTTCTGGCTACTCTAGGTACTCTGAATTTCCATGTACATTTTATGATCAGCTTGTTGGTTAAAAAACAACAACAACAACAACACACAAAAAAACAGAACCTCCTAGGAATTCAATAGGGATTGTACTATGTCCATAGATCAGTTTTGGGGGAAATGCTATCTTAACAATATTGAGTGTTCATATCCATGAACGTTGTATATCTTTCCATTATTTTAAATGTCTTCAGTTTCTCTCAGCAACGACTTATAACTTTCAATGTATAGACTTTACTACAGTTTTGTTAAATTCATTATTGTTAATGCTATTGTTAATAAAATAACTAATATTATTTTCAGTGGCATTTTTGCCAAATACAGAAATATGATTGGACTTGCTATTTTTTTTAACAATACAAAGTCAAAAGATTTGTTTTTTAACAACTGTTTCCATTCCAGATAATGGCAAATTACATAAAACTTTTCTAGGTCAGCCAAGGCAATGGAGAAATTTTTACTTTGACCACGTGGTGGCAATTTGCTGTGGAGCTAGCTGGAGGCACGCAGAGGTTCCTGACGCCAGGTAGGGACTGTATTTGATTTCAGGTGTGCTCTGGATAACACTGAAGATAAATGTCCCAGAGCTTACTGGAGAGCACTTTACCTGCCTCTTGCAAAGCTATTTCATTACTAGTAGTTTTGTTTTTTGTTTTGTTTGTATTTTAGAATCATGTTGTCTGTGATCAACACAGTTTCACTTTCTATTCTTTATTCCTTTTTCTTGTCTTATTGCACCAGCTGGAACTTCAGTACATCCTTGCCTTGATCCCGGTTTTAAGAGGGATGTACTCAGTCTTTCACCAGGAAGTATGTTAGTTGTATTTAATAGGTGTATTGCATAGGTCAGAATGATGATCTTTTCATTTCATTCCTAATTTGTTGAGAATATTTTTTTGTCACACGTAAGAGTTTCTTATTGGCAACTCCCTTTCTGAATTGACATCGCCATATTATTGTCATTTATTGTTGGTATTTTGTATAATGTCAAATAATTTTCACATAGCCATGGTACTTAATCCTGTATGCTGCTAGATTCGGTTTGCTAACACTTAATCAATGGTGTCTGTCTGTGTTTTCTTGAAGGATTTTGCCTCGTGATATTCTTTTGGGATGACATTGTCTGGCTTTGGTATCAGGTTGGAACTGGCCTCACAGAACAGGTCTCCCTTCTTCTATATTCTGGGAGGGTGTGTGTCATTATTTTTTAAAAATTCAGTAGAATTCGACAGTGTTGGTAATTTGTGTAAATTGGCTGGAAAGGTAACTACCTTTCTTAAGTGAGAAATGCATTTTTCAACACTGGAAGATTTAGAATGAATATACAAATGTTTAAAAGCTCCAGACCCCATGCTATTACTACTGTGGCACTAGAAAGCCATATGACCATATCTGGCATATACAGTTTTGAAAACAGAAGAAAATGTATCCTCAGGGGTGTGGGGTGGGGAGGGTTTAAGCCGGTGGGATCCTAAAGCTCCACGCACACCAAGAGGCGAGCCCAGCCATCAAAGTGGGATGATGATCTATCTCAGATAATCCACAGAGGGATTAAACGTGATGATGGATGACAAGTGTCCAGCAGAGTGACAATGAACGGTCACAGCTTCCTTGGATTCCTGAGACAGGATGGGAATAAGGTGGCCCTGAGACTGCTCTACTACACATTCTAGAGGCGAGCTCCAGAGCCACACACCAGAGAGAGGGCTTCCACATGTTCGCCTGGACACACGTTATAACCAGCGGGGGTACATGGCCCTCACGGTCATACATGGTCAACACCCACATGGTCATCACATCTTTGCTTCTTGAGATGTGTCCTTCATGTCACTCAGAAGCTGTGTGGCCACCACCACCCAAGAAGGGATGGCAGGGATGGGGCGCCAATAGATGCTATCACTGCCACAGCCACCACTGTGACCCCTGGAATGGAGCATCAGCCTGGTCTCCATGCATGTAAAGTGTGTACTTGTTGGAAGGCTTGATGGGAGCGAGTGGCGGGGAGGGGTCATGCCATAATTGTGTTGGCTACGGTTTAAGCTGTGACTTGGCCAGTCACACACAGTCCCCACTGAAGACCGGCCTCCAGCATCTCCAACACGGAGCTCTGACTCCAGGCTCTGCAATGAACGCAGTGGACCAGATATGTCCCTCCTCCCCGCTGACCTGGGAGATGAGCAGGGGCACCCTTCTGCCGTGACAGTAAGTGGGTCACTGAGCCCTTCCTGGCCAGAATCCCGCCAGCTTGCTGGAGTGCACACATGTCACCCAAGCACACGTGTGATGCTTCCGTTCCAGTAGCACCCATTTTTCCGTCATGTTTCTCTGCTCACACACATGCCCTGTGTTTTAGATCGTTTGTGCTGCCCGCCTTGTTTCCCTTTATCCCCCTCCCACCACTGTCCTGTTCAAGCAGTGTCCCCGGAGGACACCATAAATGCCTTAAACCAGCCAGACAAGCAGGTCCAAATACTGTCCTGCCCTTGCTCTTGTGGGGAGCTTAGACTCAGCACTGGACCCCACCCCTGTGTTTGAGGCTCACTCACGCACGGCCGTGCCTCACTTACCATCACCCACGAGTCCTCCATGAACGTGTTGGTGGAGGAGGGTGGACCTGAGTGCACATCCAGCACCAGGTGGTTGAACTTCACTCTGTGGGATGGCAGGGGGAAGGGGAGACACTCATCAACAAGGACGGCCACTGCTTCCTGGAGGGGATACTGATGGCTGCCGGAAACCACAGGCCACAGCATCACACAGCCTCCTTACCACCCTTTCCCCTCAGGTCCACTGCATGGTGGGAGACCCCGGGAGGGCAGGGGAGGAGCACCTAAAGGGAGAGCTGCAGGAGCAGCAGGGGGTGTCAGGAAGAAGGGGTGCCCCTGCAGATCAGGAGGGGATTTGGGAAGAGACCCTGGGTTTGGAAGGAAAGAGATGTTCAGGAATTACCAAGAGCAATGGTGGGGATGTAGGTCGTGGGACACTCAGCTAACTGAACTGTGCAAGTGGATTGAACAGTGTCCACCAATGACCTCACATTGCTGTAAGGGGGGTTTTCAGATGCAGCGACTCTAGCAGCTCAAGGTGTCATCACCTGAGACCAGGGTCAGCCCGACGACCGCGTCCGTGCAAGAGGACAGGCCAGCCCTCGGCCCGACGACCGAGTCTGTGCAAGAAGACAGGCCTTCGGCCCGACTACCACGTCCATACAAGAGGACAGGCCCTTAGCCCAATGACCGCATCCGTGCAAGAAGACAGGCCCTTAGCCCGATGGCCGCGTCCATGCAAGAGGACAGGTCAGCCCTCGGCCCGACCACCATGTCCGTGCAAGAGGACAGGCCCTAGCCCGACGACCGCGTCCGTGCAAGAGGACAGGTAGGCCCTCAGCGGGATGACCACTTCCATGCCAGAAGACAGTCAGGCCCTTGGCCTGACGACCGCATCCGTGCAAGAGGACAGGCAGGCCCTCCTGGTTCGTTAATTTTCAATCATTCTTGCCAGAAAGGGGCAAAATGGGAAAACTGAAGAGACAAAGGGAAAACAGCATCAGGTTCGAGCCAAGGAGAGAAGCCAAGTGCAGGTCCTATGACTGGGGACATGTCGAGGTGAGTCCGGCTCCAGCCTCCAGAGCAGTGAGACGGTACATTTCTATTTTTTAAGCCACCTGTTTTGTGGTCCTTTGTCAGGGCAGCCCTGGCAGACCGAGACCCTCACCCTAACGTGAGCATATTTCTCATTTCTCCATGTTCTGAGGTGACTTTCCACGCTGGTACAGTTTCAAAGTGGAGACCAAGTGCACGTTTTAAAATGTGTGCTTACCCTGGGTTGTGACCTTCATAATGGGCCACTTTCTGCTTCTGTGACTTTGCAGGGGTGCACTTTGGGTGCGTGTGTGCCTGCAGGGCTGTCCTCTGTGTGACTCCTCGCAGGCTCAGAATGAGCAGGCATGGCTCAGGAGCGACGGGAAACTAGGTATTATCGGAGGTCATAAAAAGGAGGCTGGGACGCGCTCCCCACACGTTCTCCGACTGACACACAGAATAAATGAGCGCTGACGCTGGTGTGCTAGTTCAGATGCAAGTTGTCCACAGGGAGAGAATTACTGCATTTCCCCAAGCACGTGGAGCGCAAAAGGTCCCTGCGTAGCTGTACGTGGTACTGTTACGTTAAACAGAGCTATTTCCTACTGTGTTGTCACATTATTTAAAAATATCCCATCAGAGATGAGTCACTTTCCAAAGCAATTTGACTTAAGATCGCGTAGCCATTTTCATTCAGAGAGAACAAGTCCAACAAGCTTACAACCTACCTGTGTGAGGGTGATTTCAGGTCACCTGTGGCTGCCTGTGGGGGTAAAGGAAAAAGAAGAAGAAATTGTTGGTACTGAGGCTATTCGTAGGAAATCAAGTCCGTCATTAGTTTCAGGTGCGTGTGGCTCAGAGCCTTCCCAGGAAGGGGTCTCTGTATCAGAGGTTAAGAATACATTGAAGATTTTAAGAAACTGTCAAACTACTTTCCACAGTGGTATCACTGTAAACCCCCGACGACTTTGCACACCTAGCTACGGGCCTCCGGTTCCTCTGTGTCTCCCGCTGCTGGTGCCGGTACCCTTTCTCAGGGAGCCGTTCCAACTGTCTTACCGTGGCTTTAGTTGCACTTTCCTAGTGGTGAATGATGTTGAACATCTTGTCAGGTGATTATCTGCCACCCATATATCCTATTTGGTAAAGTTTATTAGAATCTTTTCCCCATTTTAAAAATGGGGCCGTTTTTCCCTATTAAGTGTTGAGAGTTGTTTATTTATTCTGGATTTAAGTACAGGGTTTGCAAATATTTATTCCAACCTGTGACTTACATTTTTATTTTTGCAGTGGTGAATTCTGAACAGGAAATGCTTTCTTTTATAAAAAAGTCAAATTTTCCACTTTCTTCATAGTGGTTTTGGTGCCCATATTAAAGAAAACTTTGTCTACCTCAAGATCACAAAGGTTTTCTTCTGTTTTCTTCCTAAAGTGTTATAGGTTAGCCCCTAAATTCAGAACTGTGGTTGATTTTGAGTTATTTTTGTGTGTATGGTGAGAAGCAGCTATTAAGCTCTTCCCCGCCCTCTTTTTTTACATATGGTCATCCAATTGTTCTGGCACAGCTTATTAAAGATACTCTCATCTCTCCCTGTTTAATTATCCTGGCACCTCTGTTTAACACCCACTGATCAGGTTTTATTTCTGGACTTTCTATTCTGTTCCCTTGACCTGCATGTCTACCCTCACTGGGCACACCACCCTCACCGCTCACACTGTCCTGACTACTGTAGCTTGATAGTTCATTTTTAAGTCAGATTGAGTAAGTCCTCCAATTTGCTGCTTCTTTTTCTAAATTCTTTTGGTCACTCTACGTCCTTTGGATTTCTGTATCTATTTTAGGGTTGGCTTGCTATTTCCTTAAAGAAAAAAGCTTGCTGGAAACTCAATAGGGCTCATGGTAATTATGTAGATCAATTTTGGGGGGAGTTTTCTATCATGACAATATTTTGCGTTCCAGTCCACAAATATTCTAAATCTTTCCGTTTATTTGGATTGTGTTCAGTTTCTCTCATCGATAGTTTGTAGCTTTAAGTATACACATTTGGTGCTTGTTTTATTTTATTTTATTATTTTCAATGCTATTACAGATGGAATGGTTTTCTTAATATCATTTTGAGATTTTTCATTGTTAGTATACAGAAATATAATGGGGGTTATTATATTCATTTTGTATTCTACCACCTTGCTGAGCTATCTTATTATTTCTACTATATTTTTTGCAGATTTGTTAGAAGCATGTTTCCTGCAAATAAAATCAGGTTCATTTTCAAATCTATATGTCTTTGTATTTCTTGCTGTATTACACTGGCTGGAACTTTAGTAAAATGTCAAACAGAAGTTTGAGGTGGACATTCTTGCCTCAGTCTCAATCTGTGAAGAGCAGACATAAACAGACACACACACACACACACCCCTTACTCCACGTCTGTGTCCTATAGTTATTCCGTAACACTTTTTTAAGAATGGACAATTTCAAACACCCAGAAAAGTGGAAAGGATTGTACAAGAATGCCCAAACACTCAACTTCTAGGTTCTATCATCATTAAAATTTTGCTGTGAATATTTCTCTTTAACCATGTGACTATCCATCCATCATTTTATTTTCTGGTGCTTTTCAAAGCCAGCAGGACACAGACATCAATACCCTTCGTTAAAGCACACGGATGCCACTTCAGTCTTCGCACACCCAGATTGCATTGCATTTATCTCTTTCTCCCCCCTTACACACACACACACACACACACACACACACACACACACACACACTATAAGCCCTACAGTTAAGGATATTTTCTGTCAGTTTTTCTTCTCTTCTCCCTCCACCTTTGTTCCCATACGAGTAGCATGCCTGGGTACTGAGTAAATGCTTCAAACCAGTCAAACAAGCAATCCCAAGCGTTTTCTGTCCTCATTCTGGGGGCAGCCTGAGACCTTTCACATGCCCAGCGGCTCTCACCTGCAGCGGGGAGCTCTCCTCACACGTGGTGATGGTGGAACGCAGACCCGGGCACCTCAGCTGCGGCGGGGCCTCCTTGCGCTGCTCTCTACAGGGATGGGGCAAAAGGGAGGACAGACTTCCATGAGCAAAGAAGGGCCTTGCTTTGTGTAGTGAGCTCAGAGAGCACCGCTGACGGCTGCAAAGCTCCATGCACTGGCCGCCATCGTGACATGCTCATCTGCAGAGCCTCAGAGCCAGGAGCTCCTGGGAGGCCGTCCGTGTGCCCTCGGGTTGGCTGCACAACGGAGGACACGGCGCAGGAGCACCATCCATAAAGGTCTATGACTGCTTGCCGGTGGGAGGCCACAGGGGTGCTTCTTCCTGCTGCGGCACCCCCACGCTGGGCCACTGCGTTCTTGAGTCTGTGTGTGCAGCAGGGCTCAGTTACAAATGGACAAAGTGACCTGCCTTGGAGACCATGGCATTGTCACTTTGTGCTCATTCCTTGCAGCAACTGTAGGAAACTGAGGACTGTCCGTGATTACCCAAGTAGGTCCAATGCAATCACACGAATCCTTAAAAACTGAGAAATGAGGAAAAGGAGGAAGTCCGAGAGATCTAAAATATGAAGAGACTAGACCCACCATTACCAACTTAGAGATGGAAGGGCCACATAGCAAGAGTGGGAAAGCAACAGCTGCACTGGCATTCTCTATCTGCCCCGAAGCAGACTCTTCCCCATAACCTCCAGAAGGGAGGGCTGACCTGGTGAGCCGTGACTGTTGCCTTGGGAGGCACCAATCAGGGACCCAGCTGAGCTTGCCAGGCACATGACCCACAAGCGCTTTCAGACGAGTCTTAGTTCAAGCCACTACATTTGTGGGAATTTGCCAGATAGCAATAAAAAATTAATACAAGCCACTTGATGGACATTAGCTGAGCAGAACACCTGTAGAATTAGGCAAGAAGTATCTTCACACGTGTGATCCTACTTTTGCAGCAGATTAATGGTCCAGAGGAAATACTCCCAATAAATTGGTCTGATACCTACTAATAGAGAGAAGCACCCTAGAGAGTGCTACACTAAGTTCTCCCCTAAAATATACCAGTGATTTACATCATGGAACTCCACAGGCACTTACTGAGTGGATTTTTCTTTTGGGGGGATTGACAGAGTGCCATGTGATTTAAAGATACTCTTTGATCTCTTGGAGCTGACATTCTGACAGTGGGCTTTGCCTAACATGTAAGTTACACGTGAGTGTCCAGGTCAAACTAGGGACACTTCTGCAGGAAAGAGAGGCCACTGGGACAGATGGCCCAGCGCATTGAGAGGGCTTGTCTCTCAACACAATCGACCTTTCAATACAAAGGTTAGCAGCTCCCTTTCCAGTTGGAGAAGGGAACACTATAGTGATTGAAAATAAGAAATAACATTCCAGAAATGAGGAATATGGTCCCTCCCAAAGATGAAGTAACTTATATTCATAAAAATTATGTTTCTTTTTCTTTTAACTATGTCCACAATGTATGGAATTTTTTTAAGTGTATTTATTTATTTTGACAGAGAGAGGCCTTGGGGAGAAGGGGCAGAGAGAGAGGCAGAGAGAATCCCAAGCAGGCTCACTGCTGCCAGCACAGAGCCCAACGTGGGGCTCAACCCCACAAACCGTGAGATCATGACCTCAGTAGAAACCAAGTGTCCCATGCTTAACCGCCTGAGCCACCCAGTGGCACCACAATATATGGAATTTTTAAAAGGGGCTCTAAAGAGTTGAACAATGTGATTACAATTTTATAAAAACAAAGCATTGTGAGTATAACTCACAAAATAATACTAAAACGGAACTTGGAAGACAGTCCTCGGAGCACCAGCAGTGACTGCAGTGCGTGGGGCGGCCAGAGACTTGAGGTCCCCAGTTCCTGCGCAGTGTCCACACCGACTGCCCAAAAACGGGTTAGTCTCAGTTGCTTCTAGAGGCGGCTGGCCCCCAGGCTGGACAGGGCGAGGGGCACGTGCTCAGATTGTACCTAAAGGACCGCAGTGTGGCAATGCTTCAAGTGAAACTCCAAACGACCCGGGTTTTCCCAGAAGCATGGCTACCGGGTGTCTAAGGAAACAAATGCAAAAGGAATGAGCGGATTCTTTGGAGGGATTCCCGATCCTCGGTCGAGAACCAGCACCAGCCCTGCGACCTGCCCAGCTCCACCAGAACACGGGAGTCGCCCCCCACCCGTTTCTGCGAGGGCCGAACTTCCGAGAGCACCACAGAACTGGGGCACTTACGGCCCGCTCCCCCAGGGGAGACCGACTTCTGGGGCAGTTTCAGGGCTTGGAGCTGAGACCATGCGGCTCCGCTCGCTCCCGCCTCTAAGGAATGTTTCCTGTAACTCCACTTGGAACTCTGCCTTTCTCAGAACTGCATGAAAACTATTTTAAAAATTATACGGAAACTAAAAACGTGGAGGAATTGTCAACAACTATGAAAACTAAAGAATGCCAAGGGCGTTCCCCTGCTGGACATTCAGGGTGAGGCACGGCCGGAAGAGGGTCTCCTGGGGGAGCCGGGGGCACCAGGTCCTGGGCAAATCCACCTTAGCCCCTGTCTCTGTGAACACACAAATTCAGGACGGCTTGGAAATCAAAATGCAAAGCAAATAAAGCTGGTGAAAACACTAGCAAAGAATGTGGGTATTTGTATAACCTTGGAGTAACGAAGACTTTTTAAAGCAAGACTATTGAGAGCATATAGTATTTGTCAGACAGATAAAACAACTCTAGTAAGCTTACACACTTACCTACGTGCAGACGGACTCAGGTCATCTGCTTGCTGTGAGCAATAAAAATTCATAACGTGAAAAAGTTGTTGACACTGGGCTTAGTCTTATACACGATTCAAGTCAGTTATTAGTTAATTTTGAGTAATGGTGCCTCAGAGTCCCTGGGTCCTAGGAAAGGATCTCACTGGGGGATAGCACCCCTGTCACATGAAGAATACCTGTGTCTTCACTTCTAATAGTTAAGAAACTGGAAGTGGGGTTGCTGACTTCAACGCTGACTATACATTTCACTTTTTAAGAAAACACCAAACTGCTGATCAAAGTGATATAATTTGGTATCCGCACTAGTAACGTAGGAGCCTTTCGATCTACAGCTTCACCAACGCTTTTTATTATTGGTTCTTTTGATTATAGCCATTCTACTGGGTGTGTAATGGTATCTTACTGTGGTTTTGTGTTTTCTTAATGGTAAGTGATGTCGATGTGCTTATCTGCCACCATGGATCCTCCTTGGTGAACAGTTGGTTCAAATCTTTTGCGCATTTAAAAAGTTAAAACACTGGGTCATTTTTCTTATAATTAAATTTTGAATTCTTTATATATTCTGGGCACAAGTATATGATTTGCAAATATTTCTGCCTTTGGCTTATGTTTTCATTTTCTTAATGGTGCTCGTTTGAAAAGCAAATGTTTTTAATTTTGATGAGAAACAGCTGCATTAATATATGGGCCTAAAAGGAGTCAGCCCTGCTGGCTTGATTCTGTGGACAGTGAACGTACAAATGATATAACACACATGCACACCACACACCAAACACACATGTACTGCGCTGCACACACACACATACACTGCATCACACACACCATGTACACATGCACACATACACATGCACTGCATCACACACATGTACTCGGTCACACACACACACACCGTATCTCACACTAAACACACACACACACACACACACACATGCACTGCATCACATACTATGCACACACAACCACACACGTGCATCACATTATACACATCATGCACTCACACGTGCAAACATGCAGTGCATCTCACACCAAACACACGCGCACACACACACACTGCATCACACACACCACATACACATACACACATACACCTGCACTGCATCACACAACGTGCACACACACACACACACGGAATCAGAGAATTGTGCCAACACAGAAGCAAAGGACTGTGAGAAGTTCCAGCTGCAAGGTGACACTGGGCGCTGCCCCAGGCCTGGATAGCGCAGATGGTGAAGCAGAGGGGCACCCGATACCTGCGGCATGCTTATTTTGAAGGACAGCTCTTTCCTCCCTGCTGGAACTTTTGGAATATTTTGATAGCGGTTCTGTGTCACATACTCATATGTGCTCAACTTCTTGAACACTAGAGAGGAGAAAGGCGGAAACAGGCAGTTACAATTACGCAAGCGGGCAGAGTGGCCCACAGGCCACAACCCGGTCTTCCAGGGCTTCCCCCCCAGGGTGCCGGGAGCTGCCTCCTAACCTGGGGCGCTGGGGGGCTGCTGCATGGCCACCCCGGGGCCCACCTGGCCTGTGGGAGGCAAGCAGTAGCTCGTCACAGCCCCAAGGCTGCTGGCGCCCTGTCCCAGGAACAGCTACCCTGCAGCCTTCCAGGCCCACAAAGCCAGTGTGGACCTGGATGCTGGCTCCGGCACTGTGGCAGAAGCACCCCAGGTCACTGAAAGGACATCTGAGACCCGAGTCTGTCAACAGACAGCACCGTCCACGAAACGGGTTCTGTGCCTGCTTCAGCAGACGCACCAATCCTCCCACTCCTCTCCCTAAAACCAACAAACACGAGGACAGATGGCTTCTAATTATTTCTGGAAAGGGATAAGGGCCACCCACAGAAGCCTAATTGCAGCTGGAAGGGCAGACGGAAGGTGGGCTGCCCCCACACCCGCGTGGAGCCCGTTCCCTTCCCTGGGTGGTTTGTACAAGGGCATCTGTCTGTGTTTGCTTTGGCTTCCTGATGAACTACACCTGGCTCTTACTGGTTCTCCCACCTCCCCCAGAACCTCTGTGAGGGCATAATTTGCATCTGGCCACATGCTCGCGAAAACACTAGTTCTCTGGCAGGGATTGCAGGGATGGCTGCCATCACCATCAGGTGGCAAGTACACACTGTGTGTTCCCCAGAGCTCACACTCGTCCTGAGTTTTGAGTAAACACCTTCATCTGACAGTAACGAGAGGAGATGTGGCTGGGGAGGGAGGCCAGAGTGCGGTGTGCACTGAATGAGTGTCTGCCGTGTCCCCTCCAGCGACACTAGGCATCAACACAGCAGCCCGGGGCCCCTGGTCTTTGGGATGCTCTGTCCCCCGCTTGTGTGGAGGCGGCTTTCCCCACACCCCTGCTGCTGGTACCAGACATCTGTGCATCTTCCTGGGAGGTCTTGCCCTCACCAATGCTGCACTCCACTCGTGCTGCAGTGTCAGGATGTCCTTCCCCCAAACTTCAAAGAGGCATCCAGCTGCCCACAGCTTCTGACAGGCCCCCCAGCAGCCCCTACCCCCCACCTCAGGGTGTTTGTGTCACGCCATCCCTTGGAGAGTGGGTGGCCCCAGCGCCTTGCACAAGAGGTGAGGGGCATCACTTCCATGACTGGGCTACAAAAGGCCGGCTGCCCCCTCATGCTGGAGTGTCCTGGTGGGAGGAGGCACCAGCCAACAACTCACGGGGAACTGAGGCCAGGAACTGGCCTGCCAACACCCTGGTGTTGAACCTAAACGTGGGTCCCAGTCGGATGAGACCACAGCCCTTCCTCACACCTGGCGGAAGCCTTGTGGCCGAGCAGGGCCAGTGGACCCAGCTAAGCTATGCTGAACCCATGACCCACAGAGACTGCAAGGTGATAACTCTGTTACTTCAAGCAGGGTAAGTTTATTATAACAATAGCTAATATCCCAACTTTTTCTGGAAGTCTGTGCTTTGCTGTCCAAATACCCTGTAAACAGCACCTTGAGCCATAAGCTCCGTGTGCATCTCCCTCCCCTACCCCCACAGTGAGTGTGGCACCACCAGCCTCCCTGTTGCTTGGGTTGGGGCCCTCTGGTCCCTGTGCCTGGATCTCCCATTGGCCATCTGTCCCGTGGACCTGTTCTCCAGTCTCACATCCGTCTGTCCTGAGTGGCCGCAGTGGACTTCTGGACCTGCCCAGCTTGCCACCTGCTGGCTGTACTGTATGCTGCAGCTGGGGCACTGTCCCCAAATTCACCCTTGTCCCCATTGGCCAGTGAGTGGAAGCTTTAGGATAAGGGCCTGGGCTGACCCACCTCTGGCTCCGGGTGCTGATTCCGGCCCTGGCTCTGCTGAGGACACTCCCTGTGCCAGACCCGCTCTGGCAGCCACATAGGGCCCCCGCTGCCACCTTCTCCCTTGCAGAAGCCACAGAGAGAATTCATGCCCTCCCCTGGGCCACTGCGTGGTGGGGCCTGCTGCACGCAGTGCCGCGTGGACTCCAGGAAACGGCCAGTGTCCCTGCAGCAAGCTGGGTCAGCAGATACCCTGTCGCTGGCTCACTATGTTTCATTGTTAGGACTTGGTGCTTCTCTAAATCCCCTGTTCTTTTTTTAATGGTGCCTGTTCCTGCCTCGCATGTTCTGCTCCCTTATCTAACTTACTCCTAGTCCCTCTCGTGTCCTCTGCAGGCCTCAGAGCAGAATGAGCCCTGCTGTCCCTCTAGGGGTGTCTCTTCCTGTCATTTGTCTGATGTGCTCGTTTCTAGCAGGGGCCGGCAGACCTTGTCTTGGGCCATGTGGGAACGCAAGGGACAAAGACTGGAGTGGGGGTCAGGACACATACTTAAGAAGAGGTGGAAGATGAACAGGTATCCAGGCAGCAGGAAGCTGAGGGCAGACAGCAGCAGGACGAACACCCCAATGCCCAGGACCACCAGGGCCTTCGTCTTTACAGGGAAAAAAGGAAGGAACAGCAGCCAAGTGTCCTTGGAGACACCTGCGGAGGCAAGGGAGACATGCATGCATCCGGCACCTGGGGCATGGCCAGCCCCTCCTTGGGAGGTGGGGGAGGGTGAGCAGCCCAAGGAAGCCCCTCCCCCACCCCAGTGTGTGCCCTACCTCACCCAGGTGCCCTTGCAGCCCCCTGACTGAGGTGGGTGTCACAGCCCCACTTTACGGGTCTGGAAGGTGAGGCTGGGAGAGGATAACTAAGGGTCCGGGTTGCAGAGCCTGACCCCCTGCCTGGCTGAACCCCCACCCTGTCCCAAGGGCCATGCCACTGTGCCAGGCCCTCCCCGTTCTCAGTCAGCCGCCCTCACAGGGAACTGCAAGGCAGTAGCCAGCGCCTTGGGACATTTCCAGGACTTGGTCATCTGGGCCCCAAGGGCTGTTGACACTTCCAAACTTCGGTGTGAGGAAAGCACTGAGGAATCTGCAGGCAGGCCCATGGAAATGGAATCCAGCTGAAATGCTCTCATCCCACCACAGAGTCTGGGAGGTACTGATTCCAGTCCTTTACGTGGCATGGAAAGTGGCTGCCAGGCCCGCTGTGTGCCTTGGGGGCTGCAGCGCAGTGTGCATGAGGCTGGATGTACCATGGGGTGGCTGGCCACATGCTTGTCCCCTTAGCCGGTGATGTCTTGATGAATTCCCACCAATGAGACCAAAGTGCCCCAGGGAACTGGCGGGTAAGCAGCCCCATGGAATCTTCTGGAACAGCAAACCCAGGAGATTGCCTCAGTCATCAGGCATTCATGTGCAGCACATCCACGATGGTTCTGGAGCGAGCAAGTTCCCAGAGAGAAGCACCTTCGGAGACCAGGCTGCCCTCTGTTCTGCCAGCGCGTGGCAGCGAGGGCCCAGCCGACGCCCACATTGGAAGGAAGTAAGGACACGTGCTATGGAACTCGGGTGCGCTGAGGCTGCTGCTTACCATGTGTGAGCCGCATTTCAGAGTGTGTTGGGGCAATGAGAGGCCCCGTGGCCGGGAGGACCTTCGCAGGGAATCCCCAGTGCCCACCGGTGACTGTTCTGAGGCGGCAGTCACCGGCCAGCCCCTCTGCTCAGGCCATGTGTGGGGAATGTCAGGAAGGATGGCAGGCGGAGGCCTCCAGCTGGTTGTGTGCAGAGCGCAGGCGGCTCTTCTGCTGAGCAGGGCCGGGTCTCGCTGAGACTCCCACTGTTCCCTTTTACCATGGAAATATCCAGGATGCACTCCGGAGCAGGTGCAGGTCAGATAGCCCATCCCACCAGGGCTCATCCAGCCCAGGTGCACTGAAGGCCTTGGGATGAAGGTGCACAGGGCATGGTGCCCTTCCAGGAAGAGGGCATGGCCGTGACGTGCTCTGGAGAGAGGCCTGGACCGGGAAAGGAAGCTTTGCTCTGAACCCTGAGGGCTGAGGTCCCCAAACACTCAGGACAGACACATGAGGTGCTCCGCTTGGGGTTCTCCCTGTGTCAGTGTCCAGGGCTGCTGTGACTGATGGCCATAGACCAGGCAGTTTCAACAGCAGAGATGAAGCCCCGAAGTCAGGGTGTTGCAGGGCCCGTCTCCCTCCGAGGCCATGGGGGAGGATCTGTCCTTGGATCTTCCAGCTTCTGGGGCTCCAGGCACCCCTTGGCTTGTGGCCATGTCCCTCCAGTCTCTTATAAGGATGTTTTCACTGGATCCAGGATCCCACACATTGCCAGGTAACCCATGATCATCTCAGGATCCTTAATCACATCTGGGAGGACCCTCTCTCCAAATAAGGTCACGGTCACAGGCCCGGGGTTGTGCAGTGATGGACAGACCTTTGAGGCACATGTGTTCCCAAGGCCAGGTTCCTGGAGCCGCTCAGCAGACACCTGCAGCCACACACCACCCAGCACCTTCCCCAGGCAGCCCTGCCCTCCCGCCCCACCCTGCTCCCTGACAAGACCAACTACTGGGTGATGGGCACGGGGCCCCAAACCTGCCTTCTGGTCCCTGGGGGACTGCTGCCCTCCTGCCCGGCCCCACAGCTCACCCAGCTAGGGGCGGGCCAGACTGACGTCCCCCAGAAGGAGAGCTTTCCCTGAAAGACAGCTGGAGGGAGAGGCTACCACCACGAGTGACCCGAGAGAAAGCAACGCCAGAGAGGGCCCCCCCGCCCCGTACCTTCATAGAGGGGATGAGTGCGCAGCACCTCCGGGTTGACTGAGTACTGGATGAAGATGTACAGCAGGATGCTGATCAGGCAGAGCAGGCTGGCCGAGGCGGAGACCAAAGAGCAAAAGAAGTACCTGCGGGGGGCAGAGCCAGACTCAGGGCTGGGCAAGGTGCCCCTGACCCTGAACCCAAGGCCCAGCCTTCTTCCTGTCTCCTGGCACCCGAGCTCCCCAGGGGATGCCCTGAGGGCACCTCCAGTTTCTGTGCCCCCCTCCCACCCCCACGCGGCAGTGAGAAGGGCCTGGCCTGGCTCCCAGGTGGGTACACGGAGGCTCCAGGCGGGTCGGGCTGCCCGCAGCTTCCTCCACACGCCGCCACTGCTCACCAGGGCTCTGCCGGGTCGGGATCAGGACCACCACCCCTGCCCCCCATGTTGCACGGGATCCTGGGTGCTGTGCTTCATCCAGAAGCATGGAAGCCCAGCAGGTCGGGGAAGCAGGGGTGCTGGGACAGGCGCCTGGCCGGCCAGCGGCCCACAGTGCATCATCTCCACACACCCTCCCGGGGCCTGTGCACACTTCTGTGCACAAGTGACATCTTGTGCTTTGGCATTAGACCAGAATCACTCCTGTCCTCTTGCCTGTGCTCAGGACACAGAGAACAATCTAACCATCAAAAAATTAAATTCTGGTCAGCAATTCTTGGAATAATCTTCTGCTGCAAGGTCTTCCTTTGGGCTTTCTACCGTGGTGATATTTAAGGAAACTGTTTCTTTAGCATTTTCAATCTTCAGCAGTGTCTTTTATCCAGCTGAAATTTATCTGACTCCATTATTCTTTTCCAGAACATCTTGAGGTTTGTTTTTGTTTTTTTAACACATCTTTAGGCAGAGAGCTAAAACGAGAATGTCCTCAAAGGGTCATGTGGATGTGGAGGGCAGCCTGCATTGTGGCCCCTTGTCAAAGGCCCTGGAGGGCACATGTCCTGTGTGTCCCCGAGGTGCAGGGGGCACAAACCTGGCCCCACACCTGGCTCTGGTTCCCAGGGAGCCTGTGGTGTGCGGTGCAGCTGTTCCAGCCGACGGGCCCACCCCGCAGCAGAAGGCCCTCGGCCATCCGGTGCTGCTGGCACCAGGCCAGAGGCGGCCCTCCCGGCAGGGTGAGGGCCAAAGCCTGTCCAACTGCATGTTCGGGGCCAGAAACGTCGCTGTCGTCTCTGACTCCTGCGTCTGTGGTGCCTCAGCGCCCAGTCCGGGCACTTCCCCTGTGAAGGCACGTCCTCTCAGGAGCTTATCACACTTTGCCAACTGTTTTGGCCAACTCGTCTTGTAAATGTAGTCATTTCCTCTTGCTTTCTCTGCCTGACGGTGGAAGGGACAGGAGGGAGTCTGGGACTCCACGTGGACAGGGGTGGCCATGCCCTCACCAAGACCCCCGCGCACATGGTGCCCTCCCTCACTTCTGCACACACTCCTTGCTGCTGCCACTGCCCAGTGGATAGGAGGGCTCCTGGGGCCCAGCCGTCCCCACCAGGAACTTCTGCAGCCTTTTGTGCCCGGAGGCCACTGTCAGGACCTCGGAACTCCACCCTGTGTGCCCTGTGGGGCCCGGTCAGCTTGGTCCTCCTCAGTGGCAGGGCCACACACCCTCGCCCATCCCAGACAGCCGACCAGACCTCAAGGCGACCAGCCTGTGGCACCAAGACCTTAAGAGGAGCATCTGGGGGAGAGAAGAGAGCCCTGCTACCATGAGGAGGCAGCCCCCCCCACCCGACTCCAGCTGGCCTGGGGCTCCTCCTCTGTAGTGGAGAGGGCGAAATTTGTCAAATTCTCATTTGACTTTTCTAATGATGACGGCTTTGCATTTCCTTCTGCTCAAAGCAGCAACGCTTTTGAAGCCTGAACAAGTGGAGCATTTCTTGACTGGGCTGCACGGAGCATGGCCCTCCTGAACCAGGCTGCCCGGAGCACAGACCACGACGCTCCTGGACCGGGCTGCCCGGAGCACAGACCACGACGCTCCTAGACCAGGCTTCCCAGAGCACAGACCACAACCCTCCTGGACCGGGCTGCCCGGAGCATAACCCTCCTGGACCAGGCTGCATGGAGCACAACCCTCCTAAACCAGGCTGCCCGGAGCACAGACCACAACGCTCCTGGACTGGGCTGCACAGAGCACAGACCATGACGCTCCATGACCAGGCTGCACGGAGCACACCTGCTATGAGTGGTGGGTGAGCAGTGGAACCCCTTGCAGCGCCATGAGCCGGCGAAGGCCACTCTGAACTAGCTGGGGGAGCCCCTGCGACTTTCTTGGCCACTCACAGCCTGGGCCCTAGCACATGGGGTCCTGGCAAAGCCCGTGCAGGACTGAACACCTGCTCCCAGTGCAGCCTCGACCCACATCCTCTGTGCTCTGATGGCCTCCCAGGAGAAAGCGCCCGGGTCCAGGCCAGCGAGCAGGTCAAGGACAAGTCAGCTCAGCCTGAGCCCCTCTGGATGGGGCTGGGCCTCCACATTCGGAAGGGGCTCCAGGCCAACACATTTCAGAGCCAGACAAGGAGAACAGAAAGACGTTAAGGACCGCTGTGCTGGGGACAGCACGTGACTCCCCCCACTGCCTGTGGCCCCCACCCTCTTACCCATGAGGCCCCCAGCCTGCAGGACCCCTCTCTCCAGGCCCCCTCACCCCTTCCCCTGACCAATCCCCCTCCCTCCCCCAGTCCTTTCACCTTCTCCTTCCCTAGCACCCCACCCCTCCCCCCTGCCAAGGACCTCCTCTCTCTCCACCGGGACCTCACCCCTCCCCACTTCGAGGTCCCTCCTCCCTTCCCCACCCCCGGCCCCTGCAATGCCCTTTTCCCTCTTCCCTGCTTGGTCTCCCTCTCCCTCCCCCAGGACTCTGCCCCTCCCTCCCGGACCTCCCCCTCCAGCCCCTCACCTGTAATTCCTGCCCCCTACACAGTTGTTAAGCCATTTGCAATGGTGGTCAAAGTCAGAGACACACTTGTTGCAGGCCCCACAGTGTTTAGCCTTCTGGCTCCTAGAAGGAAGAATTCACATGAGCAGCCTGTGCGGGAGGAAGACAGGGTCAGAAAGGAGAGACAGGTGGCAGGGAAGACCAGGCCCCAGGCGGGTTATCTTCCCTCAGCCACGCCTGCCACACTGTGCCACCAGCTCCCATCCTGAGCCACAGGCCTCCCTCCCAGGCTGCCTGCTGAGCCCTCAGGGCTCTGACTAGCCCAGGTGGGGTTCCGGTGGGGGGGCTGGGACTCATCTGAGCCCTTAGATGGGTGAGGGGTCCTGCATGTCTCAGGGCCACTGCTGGTCATTCAAGGAAAGCAGCACCGGTCAGCTGCGTGAAAACAGAAAGGCCGGGGCAGGAGACCTGCCTGTGCACAGCACGGAGAGGGGATGGGTCCACACGGCAGGGGCCGTGCCCTCGGGGCTGCCTGCTCCCACACCCTGGGCACTTACACGGCGACCTCACACAGGTGGCAATATTGGTTCTCGATGACACGCGTGTGTTTTGATGGGTCAAAAGTGGGTATGGGCTTCAAGTATTTCTTGAGCCGTACGTTGGTTTCAGCAGGATCGATGGAAATTCCAAGCAAGTGGACCACGAAGTGGAAACAGAAAAGCCCACCAGTCACCTGGGCGTGAGTGTGTCAAGGAACGTGCAGGCAGGCCTGGTCAACACGGCGAAGGTGCCCGCTCAAACTAGAAGCAGGACCCTGGAGGCGCCTGCTTACGGCCTGAGGGTGTGGACCCCGCGCTTCACCAAGGCAGCAAGGGAAGGCCTTCAGGGGCCAGCGGCCACCACGCTGGGTGCCGAAGTCGTGAGGGTTCTTTGGGCAGCAGAGATGCTCAGAGCACGTGCGTCGGGGGAAGAAGACGGTGTATCATCAAAAAATGAAGGAGGGGAGCAGGGAGGGCTCACACGGCCAGTCTGCACGGTCTGTCTGGGTCCCATCTTGTTGTCTCTCCTCGCCCCTAGGCCCCTCAGGCTCTCTGGCACCCACTCCCGCCGTGGCACCCAGGGTAAAACCAGTCCCCGGGCTCCCACCCTCATCTTCCCCTTCGGGACCAACACACTGTCTGTCCCCTTAGAAACCAAACAGAAGAGGTGGAAGCCGCCTCCCTGTCAGCCCTGCCCTGCTTCCCAGGACCAGTGCTGAATGGGAGGGTTCAGGGTTTACAGGTTGGGTTCCCGGGTGTGGTAGGGGGAAATGACCCAGCCTGGGAGGCGAGGCCATGGGTGCACGGGGTTCTGCCGGGATTTGACAGGGGTGGGGGTTCGGAGCAGGGGGTTGGGGCTACTGCTCAGTCCTGTGGGAAGCCCTTTGGGGGGGTCCTCCTCAGACCTGCCAGCAGCCTCTGCTTCCGCCTCTGAACAGCCTGGAGCTGACAGGCGGGGTCCTGCCTCCACAATGCACTAGCCTGAGTGGGAGGCTGCTTCTGGCCCAAATCGCTCATTCCTCCCTCGCCCTCCAGCCTCTAGGCACCACGTGCAGACCCAGGGCTCAGGCTGCCAGATGAAGGCATGGAGGCGATGGGGACCCAGCCCTGCTGGGGGAGGAGGGCAGGAGGAGGGCAGATGAGAATGAGCTGAGGGCCACGAGGATCAGCCCAGGAAGCTGGTGCCCAGGCCAGGGGTGAATGGAAGGGTGGCTGAGAACCAGCCGGGCCCTGGGGGACCTGCACGGGGGCACGAGACTGACCAGATCCCTCAGTGCCACATAAGGGTTGTGGTGACACCAAGGCCCTTCCTGTGGCCACCGGACCCTGCAGGGCTGGGTAAGGCCTGAGCCTCCCCTGCTCTGCTGTCCCATTCAGGGTATGGGGCCGTGGCCGGGTGGTCAGGGGTCTGGTCAGGCTTTGCCATCACAGCTGGAGACACCAACACAGTGCTGGTATGCCATCTCCCTGCACCTATTCCCTGAAGCCTGAGGCGCTGGCTGGAGGCAAGCACTGTTTGTGTGGTTACTGGGGCAGCGGGAGCAGGTCCTGAGCAGAGGGGTCCGGCCCAGGACAAGAGGTGCAACAGGAAGGCCCCTTCCTCTGTCGCATCAGAAATAGGCAGGCAAAGTATGGGGGAGGGACTGAGGCGTTGGGGCCCTTGGAGACATTGTAGGGGCAGCGTGGTCTACACTATAGCCTCAAACTGGAGGCAGCAAGGCCCCTGACCTGAGCCTGATTTTCCCCACATGTCCCAACCCTGCAGGTGCCGTGGCCAGGCCACTCCCAGGACGTGTTCCCCAGGAACAGAGGGGCAGCCCCCTGCCATGTGGTAGGCAAGCCCTCTTAAGCACGAACACAGGTTCATGACAGGTCACCCGTGGGAGTGACACGGGTGAGCAAAAGGCCACCGCGTTTTGCCTGGCCGTTCACACCATCAGCCACTTGGCTGAGAAGTGTCAGCAGGTGGGCACCACACCAAAGTTCTGCCCCCACATTCAGATGCCCTGGTTATGGGTGTCTCTCAGGTTGCAGATAATAACAAAAGTAAAAGGGACAGGGTAGGAGGTCTCCAGATGCAGAAGGCCAGGCCCTGCCCTCGAGGCCTCATCCCTTAGAGACAATCTGTGTTTGGTAAACACAGCTCCGCCAGCCCAGGACACATGCCCTCCTGACCTTCCTTTTGGGTCCTTCAGGTTCTGCGGCAGGAAGGGGTGAGGCGCCCCCCAGAGCTCCCACCACCCGCCACCAGCCCTGCAGTCACTGAGGCTAACCTAACCAGGGGTTTTGCCTGGCCATGGCGCAGGCCCTGGGACTAAGACGGGTCACATCAGAGGCCAATCCCTCAGCACAGGGACCCTCTGGGCCCTTCACAGGGGCAGGGCGGTGGGGGAAGCTGGCCTCTGAGGTCAGCAGGGAACCAGGGGTCCGCCTCCTCTGCTTTGTCTTCTGGAGGTGCAACCGAGACCTTGCCTTCCCTCCTGGGGCAGCAGCCCCTGCAGCGCCGAATGACGCTGGCGCCCCCCCGGTGGCCAAGCGCTTCGGAGCCTGGGGGAAAGGAAGCCAGCCAGAACCTGAGACTTGGGGCCAGCCAGGGGCTCCTGGGAGAAAGGGTGTGCAAGTGAGCTCAGGGCGCCCTCTGGGCCCAAAAGCAGGTGAGTTCTCAGAGTGCTCCCTGCACAGAGGACATGAGGCAGCTCGAGAAGGCCCCAGAACAGGCTGAGCCACAGCGAAGGGAGAAGGGAGACAACGGATTAGAACCCAGAACGCAAACAAACCCACGGTCAGGGACGGAGGTTAGGATACAGATAGAGGGGAAGCTGGAGGCTGCAAGGAGGCCAGGAACCTCCCCGGAGCTGGCCCCTGCCGACACTGAGGGCTTCTGGTCCCAGAACGAGAGAGGGCTCCCTCTCAGAACTGGGAGATGTTTCGCTGTGGTGTGAGTCCCAGTGAGAGTGCCATTCTGACCAGGAAGTCGTGGGTCGGGCACTGCAGGCCTTTGTGCTGGGACAGAGAGAGGAGACCCCTTGCCACATGCAAAGCGTGAATTGTGACTGGATTCTGGATTTAAAAAACCCGACAAAGCAGGTTTTGGGGACCAGTGGAGAAATCTACAAGGCTGGCCGACTTCTGCCCATCCTCTTGTGTGTGAAAGACACAAGTTACACGGGGTGATGTGGGGCGTGGGATGTTGGCTTTGGAGGCCCCACCTAGCGTCGCCAACCCTGGGCCACAGGCCTAGAAGTGGGGCAGCTGCATTCAGACACACAGGACCCACATTCCCGGCTCTGTGCCGCTGGATCAGACACCCTGAGGGCCCCACAGGGGGAGGCCGGCCAGATCAGGGGCTGCGTGGCGCTGGGCAGGGGGCAGCAGGCTTGCACATCAGGCCATGGGGGACGCCCAGGCTCACTGGTGGGGTTGGCCAGCGGTGGCCCCCGGAGCACGGATGCGCTGGCAGAACTGAGGTCCGTCACTCACAGAGTGAGGTGTGAGGAGGGGGCTAGGCTGGCGATGCCCGCCTGGCCAGGGGAGGAGCACTCGGCTGCACCTGCCACGCTCCACCACGGGGCCTGCCCGTCAGCCCCAAGTGCGTCCCTGATGCCTGCCTACCTGGCCTGAAGCCTACTCTGGTGACATGTCTGGAACCTCCTTTCAAGGCCACCACGGGGTTCACAGTCCCCACTGTGTGGCTCCTAGCAGCTGGCAGGTTTTCTCTCTGGCCTCGGCCACTCCAGGCCCGGCCAACACCCTCCACCAGACTCACTTGTTGCAAGAAGGGACACGGTTATAATCGGTGTCTTCCTTGCACCCCTGGCGTGGTTCCCCCACCAGCCAGCCTGACCCACCCCACTGCAGACCTGCAGACAAGTGGGGCCTGCATGGGGCACCCCAGACCCTGAGAACGAACGCCATGTGAATCCCTGGGACTCAGCCTTCAGTTTCTGAGCCAGCCCTGTGACCCCTCTGCGACCCTTTCCTGTCGTCCAGGCTGCCTGCCTCACCCCAAAGACCCTGGACCCCAGGCGTGCTCTCCCTGCACTGACAGCAGGCAAGCAGCAGACACTCCTGTGCTTTTAGCCCCAGCCCCAAGCCAGTGAGCCACACAGAGAACAAACGTAAGATTTCAGGCAGCGTGGCCATGGCGGGTGTCTGGGGTAAAGAGGGGGAGTGGGGTCGCAGAACAGGGTGCGGACCCGTGGGTGACTCAGGTGTGGGGGCTGGTAGGCATGGCAGGGCCCCGAGCCAGATCTGGGGCAGGGCCCGCGGGGAGCCTCCCTGGGACAGCAGGCACTGCTCCCACAGTGAAGGATACACCATACATGATCAAGTTCCAGTTAGGTGGCAGCAAGGGGACGAAGATACAGAAGTTGGTGAAGGCCAAGATGAACAGTATGATCCAGGCCACCACCTGGAAGGTGTGCAGGGGCCACGACCAGCCATTCACTCTGGACCAGTGGCGGGGCGAGGCCGGTTTCCTGCTGGCTTCCCGCAGGGCCCCTCTCTGGCACCAGCTGCACAGATCCATCTGCAAGACAGGTGGAGGGCCACCCCCACCCCCAGGGACACCGAGGAAAAGGTTGCAGGAAAAGCAGACCCTATGACCACGCGACACTTCTGTGTGCTGAAATCCTCAGGAACTCTTCTGCAAGTTTCCCTTGAGGACGATCCTGCTCCAGAACAAAGGCCTGCTGACCAAGGGGCTTCTGGGGTCTCTGGGCACTCTGGGGACACCCAGGTCGAGCTGAGGGGCTGGGAGGGAGCCGTGGCCACTTCTGGCCAGGTGTCAGTCCGTTGGAGAAGGTGAGCCACATCACAGCTGCCCCCGGCAGAGCCGAGGGTCCTGCGGACTTTGCCTCATTAGGGCGGATTTCTGCCACTCTTCTCCGGGTGTGGGGCCAGGCAGGGCTTACCTGATCAGTGAGACCCCTGGGGGACCACAGAGACCATCCCACATGGACGGCGAGGCCAGCACCCCGGGGGTTGGAGCACAGAAAGGCACCCTGTGTTACAAACGACACAATTCCCGCACGAAAACAACATTTGGATGGAAGTACCGGCCAATGGGAAGGATGCTTCTGAAAACCAAACCCCATAAAACGGGGAGCTGGACTCTAGGGTGTAACCACAGACCTTGGCACAGGGAGGTGAAGCAGGGACGTGGGAGAAATTGGAAGTGCCATGGAGGATGGCAGTGGAGACAGCACTTATCTTGTCGAAGGAACGAGGGGGTGCGGAGAGGACACGAGGGCACAGGGAAGGCACGGGAGGGCGCATGTCAGCCCAGGAGCCCGAGGAAGGCAAGGGTGGGCCACATCCTACGGGGCTTCCCAGGACAGAAATGGTATCACTGACATGTGGAAACACTGAGGTTGCAGCTGGCATTGGATTTGGTAAAACTTGAAACAGAGCGAGTTTTCAAGTTCTGAAAGTACTTTGAACCCGAACAGAGACAGCCAAAGTGTCACAGGAACATGGGACCGAGTGCGCACGTGTGGGGGCACCGCAGTAGCACTCCTCGGAGGCCCCCCGAAAGCTTCCCTGCAGCCAATCTCAAAGTGGCACCAAGAGCAACACTCCACGGAGGGTGAGCGCAGCCTTGGTCCCTGGGGCAGGACCACAGCACCATGAGTGTGAGGTCACAACCACGCACACGGCCCAAGTAGCCGCAGCGGGAGGTGCACACTTACCCAGTCACCAGGAGTGGCTGTGGTGGGCGCCACCAAAGTCGGGCCCCACAGGCTCCGTAGTCACGTGGGCTCTGGTGAGCCGGGGGGTCTGGAGAGAACAGCTGCAGGTGGTAGCAGGGGCCTCGCCCCGGGCCCCCTGGTGGGGCAGGTGTTCGGCTCCAACACCCCCTTGGATCTTCTGGTTCGGTTTTTCAGTCTCAGAAGATTCCAGCAGTTCTCACCAGGACAAATACACAGTTACCAGCAAACGCACGGGCTCCTGACTCCTGCTGAGACCAGACGGCACAGTTAACGTGGGCTCCGTGTGTGCACAAGACACCCGTGCGGACACGTCCATCCACGTGCTCACGCTCACACACCACACACGGAACACACGTGCACACGCAACACACCTCACATACCACGTACATGACGTACCACACACATACACCATAGAGCGCATATACATGTGGAACACACACCACAGAGACATACACATGCACCACACGTACAGCACACACACAAGACACACACGCAACATAGACACACACCACAAACACACACACACACACAGCATAGGCACGCAAGATTTCTCGACTCATTTCTCGTTCCTCACCTTTCTCGTGCTATTTCCTCGGCCTGGAGCCACGTCGTTCCCCACCCCCTCCGCCAATGGCCATCTCTTGCCTTTGGAGCCTGTGCTGGTGTCACTCCCTAGACGACCTCCTAACCACCCCCCCACCCCCACCAGATCTGAGCCAGGCCCCCGTCTACTCCTTCCGCAAATGCCAGGACTGTTCCCCTGGATTCAGCCTGCAGGAAAGGAACCTAACGATCTCCCTCTTGGGCAGACTCGGTGGGGCCTGGGTCCCCTCTTAGCCCAAGCTCAGTTCCTGACATTCGTTTTTCGTTACTCCTAAGGGTTTAGTCCAGGTTTTGGTGTGAGATGTGTTGGAGCCGCAATGCTCCCACAAGGCCGTCGTCACCTCCATGTCCCCAACACAAACATGGCCGACTCACAGAAGCTTCGAGCAGAGGCTGCTGCACTGGCCCAGTGTGACTGTGGACGGTGACCCTGCCCCCTGCCAGACAGACACCGTCACACCATGCTCTCTGAACAGGGCGTCCTGGGCGCACCTGCGTGTTTATGATATCATAGCCTGGCAAACGTGACCTTCTGAAACCTGACACAGGTCCTGACAGCCCCTGAATCATTATTTCATTCTGTGTCCTGCTTGGGGATGCGCACAGGTTGTGCTTCTGAGTTCTCTGGTCACAGTAGAAGCAGGAGACACCTACCTCACTGGGAGACAGAACCCGCTCCACTTCCTTCCTGGTTAACAGTCCAGGCAGGACTGAGGATGACAGTCTCACTCGGCCCAGGCCTGAGAAACAACAAAGGCCCAGTTGCCGTGGCAATGATGGAGCCCAAGGCGCCTCATAAAGCCAGGGCCGGCCCCACCCTGGGGCCCCCACAGCCAATGGGGGGCAGGGCGGGTCCAGCTACAGACACCCTGTAGAGAAGGCCCGGGGCCCCCACAGCCAGCTGGGGACACCCTGCAGAGAAGGCCCCCGTGGCCAGGGCAGGGCCAACTTCTGGTCTGGGTCATTCTTACATCCAGCCTGACTACCTGGGCTTCCACGTCCTCAACACGTACCCCCTTTGGCCCAACACACCATGCGGAGCGATCTTCAGGAGCAAAGAGTCCCTGGGGATGATAGGGACGCTGATCCTGGCAGCTTTGTCTGACCACAGGCGGGCGAGAGGAGATGGGGCCCAGGATGAGGGGCCGCAGGGAATGAGGGTGCTGGAGGCCGGTGGCCGGGCGGGGGAGGGGAGAGCGGCTGCCCCTTATGGGCCCTGCACACCAGCACCCGCCTGTGGGCAGTCCCGGGCTGGGGCCCGCACAGCTCTGCGTGCTAACCTCCACCTGGAACCACATCCCAGGGAATCCCGTGCCCAGGCCTGCCAGCCACCACTGTCCACAGCGCTACCCTGGGCCAGGCCAACATGCCACCAGAGACCCAGGGCAGACGACAGGCTGCTTGACCAGGGTCTCAGACCCCCAAGAGCCCAGCCATCGGCACAGCAGAGGCCGTGGATGGTGGGAGATGCCAGTAACTGAACACAGTTCAAGTTCAGGGCAGGGCACCCACCAGAGTGCAGGCCTCCCACAGTGCACTCACTTTTGAGCCGCCACGTCTGACACGGCATGTGAGTGCTGGCTGTGAGGCCACCACTCCCACTGGCAGAGCTCAAGCTGCGGCAAAGTTTAGTCTTTACAGCGCTTGAAAGTGCTTTTCGGTAAATGAAGACGAGCAAGTTCTCGGCCTTCTGCATAGAACGGGCTTCCCCAGATACGCCTGTGTGCAGGCTGCTGGCCCCTCGCTGGGGTTTTTTCTGGGGCCTGTGGCCTCAACCCCTCCACTCGGCAGACCCTGAAAGAGGCACCAGGGAGTGGGGCAGGGGAGGCACTACCCCAGGGGTCCCCCGAGTCTGCAGGTGGTCGGGCCTCCTGGCTGACCTGGAGCCACGGTGACCTCAGCCACTCACACCTATGAGAAATGTGCCTCCAAAAGAGACATCTTCGCTCCATGAGAAAAACTTCAGAAGCTACAACACTAAGAAACAGACTAAAAACCAGAGCCGTAACCCCCGCCCGGGACAACCAGGACTTTTCCCACGCACAACTGCATGCCCTAAAGTTCTAATGGGCCCTACTCTGTGCTGTGGGCCCCACTCTGTGGGCCCCACTCTGCAACCCACTCTTGTCCCCTCTACTGCAGCCCAGTGTCCCCTTCCCTCAACACAGACTCCCCCCTAGTTTTAGGGTGCACAGAGCACTCCACCGAGTGTGATCCTCAACCTGCCTGACAGGAAGGTCATTCACAAGCTCTGTTACGGGCCTGCTGCAATCCCGCTGCGCACACACCTAAGCACCCAACCCCCAAAGGATCAGCACTGGGGCTAGGGGCAGGGATGGCGGAGGAGTGAGGTGGGAGTGCGGGACAGGTAGGCGCTGGCACTCACGTGCATACACACAGGCACCAACACACACACGCCAACACATGTGCTCACACGTGTACGGGCATTGACTCACACACATGCTCACACACGTGCTCACACATGCACTAGCACAATGTGCATGTGCACACCCGTGCACCAGAATAAACATGTGCACACGCGTGCTCACACATATGCTCACATGTCACACGTACTCATGTGCACACAGATGCACATACGAGACTGCACAAGCGTGCAACACTCACACATGTGCACACTCTCCATCTCACTGGTCTTGTTTGGAGTGTGGCTTCCCACAGAAAAGGCAGCAAGTTGGACCCCCATCACCTGGCACTGTCTGCCCAGACAGCCCCTTCCTGGAGAGTCAAAAGCATGGTTGAGGTGCTGTGGTGCTCCCATGCATCCGTGGCTGACACGTGGCCACTGTGGCTCTGAGGGACACTCCCCCTCTCAGGCCACCTGCCCCCAGTTATTCTGACCACCAAGAGCACCTGTGGGTTCTGACCTGGATCCTGCCAGCTTCCTGGGGCAGCAAGCCCAGGGAGGCGCCCCAAGCCCCAGGTCCCCCCTTCACGGCTGTGTGTGACACACCCAGGAAGGAGCAGCCTGACCGTGGGGTCTGTCCTCCTGGGGACTTGCTCCTTTGCTGGCACCTGCCACGGCTTCCTGACGCCTCAGCTATGCAATGTTTTGCTCCCCTTCTCCTGAGGTTCCCAAGGCGCCCTACCAGTGCAGCAGGCAGTGGTAGCAGGGCTGGCCCACCCCGTGGCACTTGTGGGCCGGGGGACGTCGTGCTGTCCACTGCCTCCGTCACACATACCCCCTTCCCCCAGGATTCACTCTGCCCTGTGAGGTGACAGAAGCACCAATCTTGTTTTGTTTTAATATTTTGAAGTTTATTTATTTTGAGAGAGAAAGAAGTGTGCGCACGTGCGTACAAGTAGGGGAGGAGCAGAGGGGGAAAGAGAGACTCCCAAGCAGGCTCCGCACTGTCAGCACAGAGCTCGACATGGGGCTTGAACCCACGAACTGGGAGATCATGACCAGAGCCAAGATCAAGAGTGGGACGCTTAGACGACAGAGCCGCCCAGGCGCCCTTCCAATTCTGTTTTCAAAAAGGAAGCCACCTGGAAGTTGTGCAGGGTGGGTAAGAGAGACACACTGCGGGCGGAGAACGGGGCCAGACACAGAGTAAACGCGAGAGGGTGAGCAGCCGGAACGGACGCTGCTGACCTCCTGTGACAAAGGTTCTTGCTGAAAAGTCACTTGGAAGTGGATACTTACAGGGGCGCCTGGGGGGCTCAGGGTGGTTGAGCGTCCGACTGCGGCTCAGGTCATGATCCCACGGTTTGTAAGTTCCAGCCCCATGTCGGGCTCTTAGCTGGCAGCTCGGAGCCTGGAGCTGCTTCCGTTTCTGTGTCTCCCTCTCTCTCGGCCCCTCCCTCTCTTGTGCTCTCTCTCAAATATAAACGTTGAAGAAAATTAAAAAAAACAAACAAAGAAGTGGACACCTATGGGGCTGCAAACAATTACATGCAATCGCTCTGTATTTTATTGAGACCTCTACATTTTGCAAATGTAAACAAGCATCCAGTAAACACAACCAGATTAAAAAAGTCTATGGACACAGCACATCACTGTCGTCAGGGGGCAGTGTCAGCTTCCAGCAGAAGGCAGGCCTCGCCCAGCACAGAGCCTATCCCAGGCCAGGAGGGTGCAGCCCCACCATGACCTGCTTCGGAAATGTGGGGACTGCGGGGAGGGCGGGCAGGGCAAACAGCACACAGGACCCTCAACGTGGGCATCTCTTGCCTCCCAGGGGGTGCTCGGGAAGGAAGCTGGGGCAGGATGGTATGTCCCGGCCAGCCACAGAGAGGAGCTTTACAGATCCCTCAAAGCTCAAGAGACAAAGTACAACGGCTCAACCCCACCCGGTCACACACCTGTATGTGTGCTGTCCACTGTCCAGGATTCACGGGGCTACCCACAGAAACACGGGATCCGCGTGTGGCTGACATGATGCCAGAGACACCTCCCCACCTCCCCGGGGCTGCTTCCCGCACGCCAGAGGGGACAAAACGAAAGTCTCTGTCTCACGACAAAAACTCTGTACACACAAATAAAAAAATAAAAAACTAACGGAAGTCTATCTATAAGGCTAGCTCTTTGCAGAGGCTGCAGGTTCTGGAAACTGAAGAAATTCGTATGGGTCGTGGGTCACCTCTGGCTGCTCCCCGATGCTGAGGCCAGAAGGACTTCCTGCAATTGTGGGAAAGACAGGTGTTCACACAGTGGATCCACACACACGTCGCGGTTCACACCAGGCCGAAAACGTGTCCTAGTGATGGCGGTTAGTGAAACCACAACTCAGCCATAGAGCCCGCTTGTTACTCAGCCAAACCTCCACCATGGACGAGCACCCCCGAGCCCACAACGTCAAGACGTATTTCGCGAGCCCGACCTTCTATCTGGGAACTACAACAGCAGCATGGGGAAGTAAGGGAGTAAATTCAAGGAGCCAGGAAGCGTTTGGTTCCCTTCCTGGTGGGACTGAAATCCCTGTGGGGCCCACACACCTGCCCGCTCTGTCTCAGTAAACACAGAAGGCCCCAGGCCACCTGCTCTCCCCTCAGGGCCCCGGAGGATCGACACACTCGTTGACACTCTGTGTTAGGACTAAAAACGGGAATGGCAGAAAGAAACAAACGTTCCCCGAGTTGAACTCAGTGTCTGAGGCTCGTTCTGCCCCTTCCAAGGTCCCTGGGGTGTAGCCAGCTGGGGCTCCTCATGACGCAGGGCCGGCCATGTCTCACGGCCACTCCCCACGATTCCTAACCCCAAGTGACTTCCACTCACACGCTTCAGCCCCGTGCAGCTGCCCGACTGGAGGGCGGTCTCAGCGCCCCAGGGGCAGGGGCACCCTGCAGAGGGAGCAGCCCACAAAGTCCCGGGGCCACCTTACCCAGGTGGTGCTGGTCCCTATTGGAGGGGGAGGTGTTGGACAGGGAGCTGAGGTTGGAGGACAGCTAGAAGGCTCCACGCTCTGCCTGTGCCTCGTGTAGGTCCTGCAGAGGCGTACAGAGACACAAGCAACCAGGAGAGGAGGGAGGCTGCAGAGCAGATGACTGGCAGGCCTGACGTCCATCCGCCGGTGGGCAACATCCCCACTACGGGGCGAGCCTGCCTGCAGCGACCCTGTAACACACGCCACTTCTGGGAGGGTCCTGCTCGCGAGGCACCCCAGAGATGGAGCTGGTGACAGGACCCAAAGAGAGCCTGCGGGACACGAGCTCTGCCCAGACACCCCTGACGCTACCTTGCCCCCTGTGAGAGCCGGCTGATCCTGTCCCGAGCCTCGTCAGCTGCGTGCTCCACCAAGGCCAGCACGTGCTCCTCTGCCGTGCTGTCAGTCAGGCTGCAGGCATTTCCTTCCGGCTCAAACGTGCAGCTGCGAGGCAAGAACACCACACACGTCACCGGGGCATGTGCTGCTCCCACCTCACCACGGTCAGTCCCTACCACTCCCCAAGGTCACCATGGGCTGGGAGCAGGGGCACGAAGTACTCCTTGGCCCTGTCCTCATGGCTGTAACTGCAGCAATACGCGAGGCCTCCACGAACAGCAAGGGAGACCCGAACGGCCGCTGGAGGTGTCTCGTGTCTCAGCTGCACACCTGAGTCGATCTAAGAGCAACCTGACGGCAACCTCACTACTCACAATGTCATTCGAGGCACCGTTGGAAAAAGAGGCAAAGCTCCATGGAGCGTGGAGACACCAGAAACAAGGGTGAGCAGGGAGCACAGGTCATGAGGCAAAAGGGGCATCCCGAGGCTTCGGCAGGTGGCCTCAGACCCCACAAGAGAAGAGCTTTATTTGAACAGCCAAGGGTCGCTGGGTGCAGCACCCAAGGGATGTGGTCTCTCCTGTGGAAGGTTCCAGAAGCATATGGACAGATTCCATCCAAGGAGCTATGGGAGCAAATTCTGCCTGCAGATCCCAAGCCTGCAAGAAGCTCCCCCCCCCCCCCCCGCCCCGGCCCAGGGTGGATGGCTGCAGGAATTGGGGGGCCGGGTATGATGAGAATGAAGCCCCCCCCCCAAAGCGTGTCACTTGCCTAACACAGTCCAGCTATGTCCCCCGCTCAGGGACAGCCAAGCCAGGCCACCAACAAGTGTCCTGCATAGGAGGGAACTTCTTCAGAGTGAAGGGCCAACAATCACTGCAACACACATATGGGAACAGCAGTGTCACACCTGGAACAGAGCCTGCGTATGGCTGGCAGGGGCGGTCCAGCCCTTGTGCCCCTAGGTCCGTTAGCGTGACAAGGCCCGGCTGGTCCAGGTTGCCGGCCAGCTGCCTGGAAACACCTGAGACCAGAGCTCACACGCAGCCTCTGGGGACCAGGCTCCTTCCAGCAGGTGGCGGGGGGGGGGGGGGGGGGGTCCACGAGCTACTCCGCAGACACGGGCGCCAGCACAGGCTCACCCTCACTCACATTCCTGAGGTGCATTTCCCGATACCTGATAACTTCTCTACTTCCTTTTGGATTTCTTGGCAGTTTCAACTTGTACAGGTGCCGCTTCAGGAACGAGCTCCTCAAAAGCTGTGTCTTCGTTGCCCAGAAGATCTGCCGGCTGAGAAAAATCCATGTCCTGCATAAACGACATGCTGTGCTTCAGAGCTAACAGCCGCTCCTAGAATCAAAAAGGACAGAGCAGCAGGCCTTTACCTCTGCCTCGCAGCCAAGGCGCCATGGCGATGGGTTGGATGTGGACAGCCACAGCCTCGCCTGGCCTAACAGCGGGCTCCCATGGCACTACCGAGGCAGGTGTAGGTGGGAGTCAGCACCACAGGCGCGGCCGACTGGCTGGGAGCACTCGGGGCTGGCAGAGGGGGACGGGCCAGAGGGCACAGTGGCCCTCACCTCACCTACAGGCCGATCAGGTACAAGGCACTGGTCCTAGATGCGTGACACATGCAACCTGGCTCACGGGACAGATCTGGGAAGCCACTCTGGATGGCCAAGACGTCCTGTCCGGACTCAGTGAGGCAGCCACGTAAAACAAATCACAGGCTGGCTGCAATCCATCAGACACCCACACTTAGATCAACAGATCCAGCACTTTCCACCAACCCTAAAGGAGACGTTCCAGCTGGCACAGGAGCAAAGAGAGAGAGAGAGAGAGAGCTTACCTGGAGGGGAGGGTGGCCTGGGATGTGTACCCTAGAGCAGAAGCTCCGCGCCACTGCCAGTGATGGACTGGTGGAAGCATGTCAGTCAGTGGGGGTGGGGCTCTGTGTAGGCATCGAGACAGAGGGGAACTCACGTCTCTGTGGCTCCCTGCTGCCGCGGGTTTCTTACTTTGCTCATCTTAAAGCCTGCGTGAAGGATCTTCTTGGTCTACTTGTAGTACACGGTGTCTGGTCTGTTGTAGGTCATCGCGTTATCACACATCAGTTTGAAATCAGCCTGAAAGGGAAAAAAATAGAATCTGTCGAATTTGAACCACTAAGATGCCAGCGAAAACCGGATTCCTGTCAAGAGGCTAAAACTGAGTGGCAAGCAACTAAACCAGGCTCTTCAGCTTCACAAATGGTTTTTAACGACTCTTTGAGGAAAGTTTCAGACCTTACAGTGAGAAGCCTGCCAAACCTGGAGCTTCCTCTTGAGCACGACACATGCTTGCTTTCTGTTTCTGTTGTTTTATTCTGAGAAAGAGAATGTGTGTGTGAGCAGGGGAGAGACAGAATCCCAAGCAGGCTCCACGCTGTCATCACAGAGCCTGACGTGGGGCCTGAACTCGTGAACCATGAGATCATGACCTAAGCCGAAACCAAGAATTGGACGCTTAACCGACGGAGCCTCCCAGCTGCCCCAACAGGTGCGCGTTCTAAGAACACCGCAGCTCCCTCTCTCCATCTCCAACTCCCCCGCTTTGGGAGAAATCAGGTGTAAATAGGAACAAGAAGTGACAGCCAGGCCCTTTTAAGTAAAAGCTGAGGGATGAGCAGAGACCTGAGCACGTTCACGTCCTCTCTCTGGGATTTTGCCACAGAATTCAAAACTTGGTCTCTCGGCGATTACTCTAAAAGCATCAGCAAAAAGGCTTTCCGTAAGATAGGAAAATCTTGCTGAACAGCTTACATTAAAAGCAAGCTATTGGACATTTCCATATATCATCACCCCAACCAAATTACAGACAGCACACACCTGTCACAGGTGCGCTGGCCATGAGGACGCATAAGGACAGCTGAAGCCAGCCAGACCCTGACTGAACCCCAGCACTGGCCCCACGGCCAAGGTCCCCAGGGCTGGGCCTGTGGCCAAGTCCCCACCCTCTGCAGGCCTTGATGTAGCAGTCTTGAGGACAAGGCAGAGGGGGGACACTGCTCACATCCAGGACTGTCACTGGGCAGCAGAGCAAACCAGCGCCCGACAAGGAAGGTGGAGGACTGAGGGCCGCCCGCCCCAATACCCTTTCATGTGGCACAGCCTCTGAGGCTCAGCAAACACGCTCAGTCATGTCACCAGAAAATGACAGTGATAGAGCTAAGCCTTCCAAATTGAATAGAAACTAAGAAAGAAACCCGATGCCTTTTCCTAAATGACATCATTACCAAAGTGTCAAGCACTCATCTTGATCCGCCCCTGGTTTCAAAGCCAACAAACAATTCCTACCTCGCAGTTGTACCAAGAAACAGAGTTCAGAACTACACGCTAGAGAGTCATAGCGGCGGTGGTGGTGAGGTGGCATTGGCGGCGTGAGTAATTTATTAGGAATATTATTATTAAGTGTTAGCATATAAATTTTATTATAATAAAACATATTAAAATAAAGATATTTCTGTAAAGAAAGAAACACCAAATAAGCTTCTTATGGAAAAATCACATAACATTAAGTAGGTAGTTTACAGCCATCTGATATGAATCCTGGGATATTCTCATTTCATACAAACAGAAGTTTTTAATTGTATGCAGAATATATGCACTAAGACCATTTTGTTAAGTATTTTCACTGAATACTCTACATAAGTTACAACTACATATCCCCTTAATTATAACAGGAAAAAAAATTTACTTACAATAACTTTACGGTAAACATTGAATATAATATTAAGTATAAATATAATGCATAAATATACGTTTTATTTCATAAAAGCTGAAAATGAAAGTGAGGGATTCATGTCTGTTATATTCCTCAGTTTTCCCAATTTACAAATGCTTAAACAATCCTATCATACTGAGGATGATACTGAGGATCCACTAGATCAAATATTGATTCCCATTATAAACAGAAATCATTTCAAAATACAATTACGATCACAAAATGAAAATTTTAGAACTTTATCCTACATAGATTTCTCTAAAGAATGGTTGGATTGACATCGGCTTCATTAGAAGACAACTTATGTTTAAAGCCATCATATCTTTCTATACTATTCTTCTTTTGCATCCTTAATTACTTGTATGATATATTCCTTTTGCTACATAACTAGCCGTCCCAAAGGACTTATTCTAATGGTACTCACCTGCATCCTTGAACATATATACCATCTTACGCTGACTGTAAATAGCCAAACCACCTACTTTGTCAGTTCAGAGACAACAAATCAATGCATGATAAATAACACCATTCCACTTTGGACTAAAAAACAGGAGGTTAAAGTGTTTCCCGTTATTGCTACCAAGAAAAAAAGAAAATTTTCTGCCTTTGAAAATAGGCGTTGACTTCTCTTGACAGAATGTAAGTTTATCTATAGAAAAGATCCACGAATTCTTAACACATTTTTTTCATAATAATATAGTCTGTCCTTTAAAAAATAAATGTAAGAAAAAACTGTATATATTCTCTATAACAAGTAGGTAAACCATTTCACATACCAACAAAGAGTTATGTAGTGTATATTTCTATATGCTACTGTATAGATATAGGTATATTCCTATATTGAGGTTCTTATAAGGCAGACAGATACACATATGAATACATATATCACAAGGTATTGTGCATTTACAATAGTATAGGAACAAACATAAAAAAATAGCCATTAATTATGGTATGTCCCCATGGTGGTAGTAGATGGTGGGCAAGAGTGCTGAGAAAAAAGTATAAATGAAGAGAAAAAAGTTATGGATGAAATGGCATTTAAACTTGGTCTTGATAAGTGAGTAGAATCACAGTAGAAAGATGGATTATAAAAGCAGTCCATGCGGACTAAATATTATGGGTAAGTTCTGAGTATTCTCATGTATATAATTTAATTAGAGACCAGAAATTGAAGCACATAAAACTGTCAGGATAGGTACTCAAATATGGGTCTAGCTATAGACAACCGAGTGCCAGAATAAAGCGTTCACAATTGATTTGGTAACTAAGAGAGAGAAATTGAAGGATTCTGAGGAGAAAACCTGACTTGCAAGAGAAGATGGGAAGTCTACTGGAATTTGTAGGAATGATGTTGAAAACAATTTTGACAGTGTAGGTAAGAAAATGTAACCTTGAACTGAGGGAACTAGTTATAAAAGACACCCGATAGCTATCAGTATAACTCTAGTACTTTTCTATAGCAAATTTCCCCAGAAACGGATTAAAACACCAACATGCTAAGGAAAATCATATGTTGTAGGGAAGGCCAGCAAAAGAAACTATGTGCATATGTATGTATAATTTTTTGTTTTGGATGCTACTTTTTTTAACAGTATGGTAATTAATAACTTCTGTGCACCATAAAAAGATAAGAAGACAAAAGTAGTCTGGGCTTAACTTACAAATCAACAGACATGCAAAAAATCATCAAGGACATCTGTGTGTTATACCTCCCTCAGTAGTATGTCAAAAAGACAACCTACTCTCTCAAGAATGATGCCTGCAAAAAGCAGAGAGGAAAAAGTTCTCCTCAAGAACGCTTTTTGTTTTTCCTACAGCAACATTAATTACACTGTCGGCTAGAGCTGAAAGAATGAGATAAGCAGAAGCAATCTGATTCTCATCTTGTTTAAACTTGTCAGTTCTAAAATGAAGTCAAGAGTTAGGGAAAATGGAGAAGGTCTCCTTCCTCATTTAAAGATAAATGGGAAGTCCAACTCCTGAATTTTTTTAAAAGGAGGGTTACTCTCTAGAAGACAGTTGTCTCTTTGAAAGTATTTCTAATTCAGCCTCTCACATGACAGCCTCCCAGAATCTGAGAGTGATATGTTTCATCAGGAGACACTCCCATCTTCAGTGCAGCTCTGGATCACCTGTTCTGCCTTTGACCCTCTGCTAAAAGAAAATGGATCTCTACAGGGCTTAGAAGCTGCCAAGACTTAACAAATTTTTCAGCTGAACTTTTGCTTCAACTCAGTGTTCTTACTTCCTAGTTCTGCTGTTTCATGTGGCATGCTAGGCAACCCTAAAGAGAAGCTACTTTCAATAAGCACTTATTTGTTAGAATTCTGACTCCCAATATGATCCTGGAGATTAGATACATGTTCCTCCAGAGAAGAGAAAGAAGGAGAGGGAAAACTGAGGAAAGAACAAAAATAGATGAAGTATGAATACGTAGATCACCTAGTGAAGGGAGGGTTAGAGAGTATGACACAGAGATGTGAAACAAAGCGTCTGAGGGGATGCGATGCCTGGGATTTGTCCCAAGTATCAAAACACTATGAATGTACCATATATTGAAGGGAATTTCAATACAGATCTTATCCAGTCAACATTTTTTTTTCCCTTCTGAGTTGTGAATCCCCTTCCTCTTCTAGTTGTGTATCCCTAAATTTTTCCTCAAATAAAGCCTTTTATTTTTTCAAGTGTTAAACGAGTGGAATGAAAAGAAAGAGACCATTTTATTTCTCATTTCTTGGACACATTTTTTTTATCCCTTAGAAAGTAAATACATTCAAATAATTACTTATTAAAATTATCTGGGACAATGCTTTAAAAAGCCCAATGCATGAATGGTTTTATTGTTGAGATTAATATATTTCACCAAATTCTACCCACTATTACATATCCAGACTGCTCTGATTGTTCACATGAATTTTTTAATGAGATATATTTTTAAAGTGTATTCTTTGAAGAATTTTTTTTTTAAATAGAAGCTTAGGCACATGAGTGAGGTCTGACTTTATGGGGGAAAAAAATATCACTTGAATCAAGACATGAGGTCTAGTCTATGCACCGATGCAGTGCCTACAATTCTGATGTGACATTCCAATGAAATCCTGAAAGTTAATACTTCCTAAATTCAGGTTTAGGGTACATGGGCTGGGAGAAAACAATTTCTCCATTATCTTCTTCACAGTCTGAATCTTAAAGGTCACTTAATGATGGCAAATTGATGGGAGAAAAACTAAAAGCAACAAAACCAAAACCAACGAATAAGTTTTATTGTCAATTGAAAAAATAAATAACCAGCGCTGACAAGTAACAAAGAATCCTGATTTTAAAAAAGAAAGTGCATTTGCCATTTTTTTCTAATCTCTTTAAAGGTTTTCAATAGTTCTAAATTAAATCCCTTTCACCCTTATCTCTTTTTCCATCAGAAAATCCGAAGAGTATTTGGATTCAGACATCCACTGCACCAAAGATCTTTCATTACACAGCACAAACAAGCAATTTATTGAACAAGAACCCAATTACTTAACCTAGCTTCAGGTTTCATTCTATCTACCCTGCCGCATCTACCTTGACAGAAGCCTACTCATCTCTTCTGATGGACGTTGCTACATATCAGTTCTGATACAGAGAGATGATTCCTAACCTTCTTGTAGAGAACCATTGATTAAAGAAGCTCAGATGCCCATCTCAGCTTCCTTGGACCCAGGAATAACAATGGGAACGAGTGCAGACAGATATGGACCCTTTCTTCCTCTGTATAAGGAACCAGCATTCAAAGAGTTGAAAAAAAAGGAGTATCTGCTCAGAGAAAATGACTAACATTTACCAAAGTCCTGTACTGGCAGTGTCTGAGGTTCTCTCCAGTGTGTTTCTGTTCTTTACATTACTATCATGCTCCCCCCATTTTGCTAGTAGAGAAGAAAATAAATTCCGTAAAGTTCTTGTACCTTTATTGCTGCCATTCTTGTTTTCAAACTTATTGATAAACGATGTTAATGACTTGACTTTTACATCACAAATTCTCAACAGTAGATGCACATTAGAAGAACCTAGGAACCTACAGCCTGAGTCCCATCCCTACAGATTTTGATTTAATTCATCAGGACTGGAACCTGCGCATTGTTATTGTTTTTAAATTTCTCCAGATGATTATAATTTACAGCTAATGTTGAGAAGCATTATTTGATGTGAATAGCAACCAAAATTTTGTTATTATATTAGAATTATGAACAGCTGTTAGGAACCATTTTAGTTTAGCTTCATTTCCAAAGCAGTAATATTTTAAAGAAAAGCCTCTGGGGGCACCTGGGTGGCCCATTGGTTGAGCATCCGAATTCCTTTCAAGTCCTGTCCTCCTGGTTCATGAATTTGAGCCCCAGGTTAGGCTCTTTGTTGAGAGCTCGGAACCTAGAGTCTGCTTCATATTCTGTGTGTGTCTCTCTCTCTGCCCCTCCCCTGCTGACACTCTGTCAATCTCTCTCTCTCAAAAATAAATAAACATTAAACAATTTTAAAAAAGGAAAGCCTCTAAAAGTTTAACTCATGAAGACATCGTTACCTCACAGGAAAGTCTATTTCTTTGGTTTCCTTTTTAACATTAAATCTTTAGAGAAAGTTCCCGATATATTTCAAAGTATCCATGTACACGACTGCTCATGACAACACTGTTTTTCTTAATAAGTTCAATAATACCGACAATAAAGAAGTGGAGTTACACACACAAACACAGAGAAAGAGAAAGAGAGGGAGGAGAGAGAAGGAGAAAGGAAGACACCAACTAACTCACATAAATGGGAATAGGGAGAATGCCTTCAGTGTAAAATACTTTACGGATGTACTTATAGGCATATATGTACATGCATAATACCTTTTTGAAGAACACTGTAAAGGGTGGTTTCTAGAAATATAAGGTTAGGCTTTTATTTCTAGTATATACCTTTTTAATTCTTTCTATATTCTAATCATTTGTATGAACTGGTTTCATATATTTCAACTAGGAGAGACTATTTGGATAATGGGATAACAAATCATTTGTTTCTTTTTTAGAAGTTTTCAGTATTCTCCCAATACTGATGTGCAATTAGCTACCCACACTCTTCCTTGTGCTACCGTTTGGAGGTGATGAAGTTACCAGTCTTCTACATGATGGCCCATTAGCTATTTTAAAGAAAACGACAATGTTTTCCTTTGGTGGAAACTCATTTCAGATTTTCTTCATATTCTTTTGAAGACTGTACAGTGTGTTTAGTATTAATGTGCTGGTATTAAAGGATATGAAAATAATTTCACTAATTTGTGCCATGAAGAAGCTTACATTCGATCAAGGAGATAAAAATAAAAACATAAATAAAAAATAAAAAGTAGTAATTTCATTGCAAGTTCATTTGTAAACAGAGGAAACAAATGCCCACAGGGGAGTCTATTCTCTCAAGATGGTGAGCAACCAATACAGGGAGTGTAAAATTGGCAAATGGGCATGGAACGTGTTTCTCAAAATTTACTTTTCAAGTTAACAGAATTTTGATGTGTTATTTTAGTTCAATTTTACAACAGTATCAGATATTATTATTCCCAATTTATAACTTCATAAGTAGCAGCTCACGATATAATGGCTTTAAGGTCTTTTCTTCTCTGACCATGTTCTGATTCATCAATGTTGCTCTACAATAGCCAAGAATTAAATATACTTTCTAAATATGGTCTGATCAGTGCACAGGCAAGTGACACTACTGAGTCCACTGATTTTAGCACTAATATCTCTGATAATTTGTTCCAGAGTGAAGAGAGTGGAAGGAAAAATAGAGTTGATAGAAGCAGTTGGGTATATGGAGAAAGAAACAGCAAAGCCTGCCTGGAAGACTCAATGATGGCTTCAGAGAGCAGGCAGTGTTGGCTTGAACTGAGATTTGAAAAGCAAGTATTGAAAAGAAAAGTATTCCGGGGATAAATAGTGGGGTCTTCATTCCAAGCACAGGGAGTAATACAACCAGAATACTACCTGTTTAGACACTATGGATGCTTTCCACATTGTGTACAGTCACAAGAACAGGAACAAAGGGGCAAATGGGAGTGAGGTTTGAAAGGGAGATAGAGGACTGACCATTATTATCTTGGGAATTTGGATATGATTGTATAGGCAATTAATATAACAACATAATAACTCATTTTATGTCCTGGAGAAAGACCTGTGTATTTTCCATGTATAATAGAGATGCGCTCAGCTAAACATGTATAATAGAGATGCGCTCAGCTAAAACAAAACGTCACCTAAATATCAGTAGTTTTTAAGTTGAAATGACAATTTCATACTTTTGTAATTTTACTCCCCATCAGGAACACAGTTACACACTTTTGTGAGAAACAATGGTCTTTTTCATTAAGCTATGCATGATATAGAAGAGTCAACAGGTGCCTAACATGACTGCTTGTGGTTAGGATCACTTTCAAATTTATTTTGGCATAGTATTTCCATCAGAAAATTCTAAGTCAATAATTTTTCAAAAAATTTGTACTTCCATTACAGGCCATTTATTGCAGGCTGTTTACTATGATTTTTTGCTTACAATTTCTTGCCAAATGAAAAGCCCTAACTTAGCTTCTCCCGAACAATTTCAAGCTTTAGCTTCTATAGTACAGCTGTCTACTGCATATCCTAAAATTGGTATCCCTACTGGGAACAACAGGAGACCATGGTGAGGAAAGAAAACACACAGCAATATGTATGAAAAGAGGTTTTTTTGTCTCTTGGTTTTAATGTTCTTTAAGATAGCATGCTGGTTTCCTCTGATGCAAGAAGATTCCTCAAAAGACACTAAATTTAGAGCCTTTAAACAATATTCTGCTCTGTGAAATTCTTATCAAACATTCATTGTTGAGATTTTTAAAATATGGGTTAATAAGTAGTTTCAGACAATAGCAGAACAAAACTACTTATTTTATATTTGGAATATAAGACGAAATTGTATTTGTGTGATACAATGTTAGGGACTATATTGGTTATTTTTACTTGATAGAAGTATGATTTATAGTGTCTTTATGTAGATTGTGATTGTTTCATGTTTTATTGTCAAATTTCCTTGGCTAATAAAGCCACAGATAATGAAGCTGGCACAAGAGATCATTGTCTAGAGTTTTCAAGGTCAATATGTCAATTAAGATCCATGAGCTACTCATTAGGACCGGAAAAAAATGAACATGCTGAGCAAGAGGAGATTACAAGTCTGGGATATCAAACATCTGTATTGACTTATGACAGCGTCAAGTTCTCCCTTTTGTGAAGTGATTTAGAGGGGCAAATTACTTTTTCACTAATTTGACAAAGATGACGCTTTTTAAAGCTTCCTAATATAGGTTCAAAGATGCTTCATCACATACATCCATAAACCATGATACATATATTGCATCAAATTCTCCAAGTACATATTGTCCATTTCATCTAGCAGAAGCATTAATTTATTTCCTTCATTCATTTGACAAAGACTTATAATTTCCTGAGTATGTACTGTGAATAAAGTTCTGGGTTAGCCAGAGGAGAGGGGGAAAAATGAGGTAACCACGATTTCTGTCTCAAATACCCTACAGAGATAGATACTAAGCAATTAAATACATGATCAGTTAATTATAGCTGGTATAAGTGTCACAAAGGGAAAGTGCATGATGTGAGAACATACAATTATTATCATATAGGACCTTCAATGAGAGAATCATGTGGTATGAACATATCCACAAACATAGATATTAATTTACTAACTAAATATAATTGAATATGTATTTATTGAGAACCCACTATATTCCATTCATTCTGTGGGGGTTAAGGATGTAAGAAAATCATACAATGTAATTGGGGAAACAGACATATGTACAGAAAAATGCTAAAAGCTACAGAAGCACAGATAAAAGGTGGTCCCTGAGATTTAAAAAAGAAGAAGAAAAATACTTGAAAGAGAGAACTGGTTCATTCATTTAATAAAATATTTATTAAACATTTATCATTTTTCCAACTTGGTGCTTGGTGTTAGGGACTTATGTCAATAAAATATAACCCCTGTCTGTAAATGACTCACTTTCTACAGCAGTGGTCGAAACCAGGATGGTTTTCTCCTCAGGGGACATATGACAAAGTCTGGAGACATTTTTTTTTTTTTTGTCATAACTGGGGAGGGGGCACTACTGTCATCTAGTGGATAGAGACCAGAGATACTGTGAAACAGCCTACAATACAAAGAACAACACCCCCAGTGATGAATAATTATATATCCCCAAATGTCAATAGTACCAAGGTTGATAAACCCTTGAGAGCCACAGAGAAATAAGTAACCAATTACAATGCAGTATTATTAGTGATGAAATTGGGCTGTGTTTTAAAAGACTAAGGAAAGTAAAGGAATAAATGTGATGCATTAAGGAGAGTAGGCAAGGAAAATCATTTAACATAGTACACTATTATTGCAAATTTTGGTGAGATTCTGGAAATGCCTGTCAAAATGAAGATAGCAAGGTTAATATAGAATGGATGTGAGAGGGTTTTTGAGAGGTAAAACAAACGTTAATTTATGAAGCAATTATATGATGAAAGTTTGTGAGGTTGAAACAGATGGAAGAAGCAGATGGAAGAGTCAATGCTTTCCTTACAATTTGTTTTGTTTGGGTGGTAGGTTAGATGGTGTTAACATTAATATATATCAGGACAAAGGTGAAAGACAGTTTTGAAAGATATTAATAATGATAATAAAAATAATACTTACATGTTACATGTCAAAGAGTATGTTAGTCACAGCAAACTATTAAATGTGTCATAACCCTTGTTAGGGAGGTAGAGCTATTTAAAGTAAGTAGTTATCTCTAATTTTTAAGAAAGGGCAAGAGAGATTAAATACATCACTCAAGGTCCCATTGCTTATTTGTGGCAACATCCAAACTCCAATTGATATTTACCTTCTGAAGCCAGTGTTGTCAACCTCTATGCTCTACTGGATAAGGAAAGAGAGACTGTAGACCATCTAGGTGGAGTTTTCACAGTTTGGATTTAGATTGCTTGGGTTCTCCAAAAAGTGAAACCTGGCATAAAAGTTTATATACTGCCAGTTTCTTAGGGAATACAATTCCAGGGAAGCAGAAGTGAGGAGAAATTTGAGTGAGACATAGATATACGGAGAGCAAACATTCAATTTTAAGTCAAGCACACTTGATGGTTTGATTGCTGGAATGTCTTCTAAGAGACCATCCTAACTGTTGCATTTCAGGATCGCCCATGGATAAGACAAAAGGGAGAATATTCACCACCTCTCAACAACATTAGTTAAAAATTTGCTCTAAAAACTTTTAACTCTTCTGCCTTTCCTACATTGCTCATCTAGAGATACCAAGTGGGTGTCAGTGGCAACAGAGATGTCTTGAGGCAGGAGGCAAGAAAGATTCAGCATGAATGGAAGATAAAACACGATGAGTTGTGCCAGTGAGAATCAATCACAAGGAAAGCTAATGCAAAATAAGAGGCCAAGCCCTGAAACAAATACAACTGGGAAGCTATGCAATGGTGTGTACGAAATAGCTGACCTATCTTCTCTAAATATTACCAGCTTTGTTGCGCTCAAGTTATTTCCCCTTCTGGGGTCTTAATTTTCTCATCTTCAAAACGGAGAAAATCATGGTACCTATCCAGTAGTATTGAGAGGACTGGAGGATTTAATATATATTAATAATTTAAAACAGAATGAACATAAACACCAAATGCATTTATCATTTATTATTGACATCACCATCATCGTTGTTGAGAAGGAGAATATCAGCCCCTTAATAGCCACAAATGGGCTGAGTCTAACAGCAAGGCCTGGGTGTTGTTAGAGCTGGCCTGGCACCCACAGTTAAGGGTATAATGTCCTCTTGTTGAATATAAGTTATCTCGGACAAAACACGAAGATCCAACAATGTCACTTTGTGACCATGATGAAGTGAGACAAAAAAACAAAAACTTAATTGATCAAATAGAGAGTACAATAGTCAATACTCCAAAGAGTATTTGAGAAAAATGGATAAAATAGAAGACAGATTACACTGGGCAAATTGATGAGCAGCAGATGGGGAAATCAATCATTTTTAAAGTATGAATGTGAATAAGACAGAGATGGGAATTTAACTTGAGGAAAATGTAGGGTTGCAGGAGAAATTACGTATGACAGGGAGAAGTAAACAGTTAGTTTGCTTTAAGAAAGGCTCTGTGGGAAAGAAGTGTTTGCAGATCCAAGAAAGAGAGGGGAAATCTGATGAAGTAAGTTCTTAAAGTACATAGAAAGGAGAGATAGCAAGAAAATCGTTGGAAAACTAACCCTAAGAAGGAAAAGGTATTTCATTCTCTGAAATTGGAGGAGAAAGTGAGATAAATCCTAGTATCACTGAATATGAAGAATCTGTGATAGAGGGTAAAGAGGGGCAGCAAAGAAATTTCATGACTGTTGACTTGTTTTCTCACTGAGGAAATAATCCAAGACATCTGTTGAAGTTAAAGGATAGTAGCTTGGTAACACTGGGGCAGCCACAACAAAAAAGGGACCTGGAGCCAACAGGAAAGAAAAAGGTATCAGACATTAATAAGTATGCAGCCAACACTTCCTTTTGTGGGCTACAGTAAGAGTGGAAAGTGCGCCCCAAAGGCCTCAGGCACACTGGGAGAGTACAAGGTGATAGAGCACTGCCTGCCTACCCCAAATGCCATACTCTGCTCCTCTACCACGTGCACATCTTTGTACATAATCATGCTGTCAACAAGTCCCACTTCTGGTACTTTGTGTCTCAGCTGAAGAAGATGAATATATCTTCAAGGGAAATTGTCTACTATGGACAGGTGTTTCAGAAATACCCCATGTGGGTCAAGAACTTTGGCACCTGTCTGTGCCATGACCCCCCAGTGGCACTCACAATATGTACCAAGAGTACTGGACCTGACCACTGCAGGTGCTGTTACCCAGTGCTACTGAAACATGGACACCTGGTATTGCACCTGGGCCCTCTCGATCCAGATTATAAAGGTGGAGGAGACTGCAGCCAGCAAGTGCCTACCAGCAGCCAACCAACTCCATGACTCTACGATCAAGTTCCCACTGACCCACCGGGTCTTGCATGGCCAATAGAAGCCATGTTTTACCATGAAGAGGCCCAAAATCTTCTTTTAGATACAGAGCTTCCCTGTCCCTAGGTCTGCCCAAAGAAATGCCTTGGGAAAACCAAAAATCCAAAAAGCCAAACAAACAAACAAACAAAAAAACCTAAACAAAACAAAACAGAGAGAGAGAGAGAGAGAGAGAGAATGCAGTTAAGGCAGAAGATTCTACACTCATAACCCTAAAGGATCTGATCAGTATAGCTATGTGATGTTTCTGTAGAAGTCCTAAGCATCTGAGATGACAAGGAGACACATAAAATTCTTGGACCAATCCCTGTTATCAATGGCAAGTTTTCTGTGGTGAAAGGTGAAGAGGAACAAACGAATAAAAAGTCTTAAGTGAGCACAATTGAAATGAGCGATGACTGTGTCCAGGCCACATAAACAGGAAAACAAAGCCTGCTACAGAATGGCCCATTAAAGGAGCTCAATTTCTAGGTCACTGGAGATAGGGAATGGAGAAGACAGGTGGAGATGTAAGGGTGGGGTGGGGTGGGGGATGGCAGCTACGCTCAGTAGCAGTGCCACCGAAGGAATTTGAAGGTTGGAAAGGTAGAGGGTTTCAGATAAAGAGTTTTAAGATTTTGGAAACCAAACAATTATAAAAGATAGTGAGATGCAGACAATGATCTAGAAATTTGTCCTTGAAGTTGGGCAGTGTTATGGAGGGAAGTAACTAGAGAAGAGTCCGAGACCCTAGTGGCCAGGAAAGGTGTTACATGTTAACAGGAGATTAACTTTAAAAAGATTACTAAATATTAGTTATCCTATTTTCTCAGGCCAAATAAGATTTCTAGTACACTATAAAAAGAAGAAGAAAAAGAAAACCCCTTTAATGTTTCATATTATAGTTCAGAAAACTTACATTATTGTATAACAATTTCATTAAACTGCAGTGAGATTTATTTTTACAGAATGCTCATATGCTGCAGATAGACATTACCTTCTGAAGAAGATGTCAAATAGACTTGTTTATGCCCAGAGAAGCCACGTATGTAGAAAAAGCCTCACACATCTACTACAGTTTCTGGAAAAGAGTTGAACAATTGGTGGTTACTATGATGGAATTTAAAACAGATTCAAAAGATATAAGAAGCTACATTGTCAAAGGAATGGTATATAATTCTTGTGCTTCTTTACGTATGAGATCTTTTCTAAAAATTTTTTTGATGTTTAGTTATTTTTGAGAGAGAGAGAGAGAGAGAGAGAGCGCAAACAGGGAGAGACACAGAATCCAAAGTAGGCCCCGAGCTCTGAGCTGTCAGCACACAGCCCTACACGGGGTTTGAACTCATTGACCGCGAGATCATGACCTGAGCTGAAGTCCAATGCTTAACCAACTGAGCCACCCAGGTGCCCCTCTAGGTATAAGATTCTTAATTTAAAAAGTAACTGCATAAATCTCGTGATGCTAGGAAATACTTGGTTACACTGAAGCTTTATTTAGCCCTGAAAAGAAATTCAGTGTTCTCTCTTGGTAAAATTTTGAAGAATCACTCATTAGATCTAATTGTTCTTCCAGAACATCTGGCTGTTAGAGGTAATTTAGTAGGACACTAAATAAAATATACTCACAGATTACTTGGTACAAATAAGATTGTACTCTCTGTCTATATCGTGAAACATTAAATCATATTTCCAAAGAGAGAAGTTACCTGATTATCTCCTTGAGAAGATACATGTGTGTTAATTCTTGACATCTTAACTCTACATTTGGGAAGACCTTATTTTAAGGTTTGACTTTTTCCTGCTGTTGATCATAGACCTGAGGACAATAATCAGGACCACTAACATAAGATGACAAAGAAATGCCATAAACAAATACTTACATAACATATACCAGGAAAACAAACAAACAAACAAACAAACAAACAAACAAAATACTTGTTTTTTTTCTGGGCAGTCTTATTGTGATATGTAGAATTTTTACAAAGATTAGGTGATTTTGAGTGGCGTTTACAACTAAAAGATAGGAAAAATCAACATTTTTTTTAATTTTATTTTTCTTCTGGAATCCTCAGGCAATATTATAACTGACTCATTTAACTCATCTGAATTAGTTTTTAATAAGCTCTCAAAGGTGGACCAATCGTCTCTAGTTTCTCCTGGGAACTGGAGAAAATTAAATGAAGGTGCGATCCAAACTCCTAAGGATATTTTTTGGCTAATTTTTGAGACTTCTTACTTCTAACTAATTTCCCTTAGATCTACATACCATTCTGACCCCACATCTACCATGGGTGATTAAGAGTTCTGCTTGCTTCTTTCACTATCAATAGGAATAACTCTTATTTCAAACTTAGAATTTACCTGCAAAGCTGAAAAACTTGTCAGTTATTATCTACCATTACACTCTGTCTTATTCACACACAAAAAAATCATTTATTGATTTCATATGTAACCAATGATGGGTTTTACATTCTTAGCTATTAACCAACCACTCCTTTTGATTTTGGTATATTGTTAGAATTTAGAATTCAAACCCAATCCCTTACTCTTGTCTCTCAACTTCCACATATCTATTGGCATAATCAGAAGTTAGGAATAGGTCATGTTTGAGAACCTAGAACTCTCTGCACGTCATTTAACAGCCACCAGTCACCAGTCATGTATACTTATTGGGCCCTTGAAATGTGTCACTACTCTGAACTGAGATGTGCTGTAAGTTTAAAATATAAAGCAGGTATTTAGGTCCTAGTACAAAAATAGGTAAAAACCTCATTAATTTTTATAATGGTTTGATGTTGACATAGTAATAGTTTTATATATTTGCTAAAATACAACATTGAAATATTTTATAGTGTATATAGTATAGTAGTCTGGCTATAAAAAATTTTAAATTACATATGAGATTCACATTTCCGTTTCCCATTACAATTTTATTGGACAATACTGCCCTAGCACAAAGTTTGAAATTAGCATTCTCAGTAAATGTTGTATCCTACAAAAGAAAGCAGATTTGGAAAATGTTACAGGACACCCTACTATCTGCTGCACCATTTCTCATGAGTTGTGCTCATTCTTTCTCTTTGAAAATAACCAAGATTTTTTTTTTTCTTTTTTAATGTGTATTTCTTTTGAGAGAGGGGAAGAGGGAGGGATAGAGAGAATCCTAAGCAGGCTCCAGGCTGTCAGAGCTGAGCACAGCATGGGGCTCAGTAGCACGACTGTGAGATCATGACATGAGCCCAAATCAAGAGTTAGATGCTTAACCTACTGAGCCACCCAGGTGGCCCCAAAATAACCAAGATTTTCAAACAGCTGTTTAAAGGTATACCAACAAATAGCAAGATTTTAAAACAGCTGTTTAAAAGTATGGATTGACAAGAACCAAGTTTTAAAGTGTTTTAGAGTGTAAGCCAATAATTGTAGTCTTTCTACTGCTCACAATGTCATGTGTTATTCTGTAGTCATAACATTCAAAATAGCTGAGGAGGTATGAAGTTGAATAGAACCTCTGCATCTTCTATCTCTAGCATTCTTTAGACAGTAAAACAGCTATGCATAGGCAGACAACATTTAAAAAACCAAGGCTCTCACATATTTACTCCTCTGGTCACAAATGTGCAATCATTCCCCAGGCAGTACTGTCCACATGTATAGAAACAGAAGCTTACCTTACATTACCTCCTCAATAACTAATAATGACTTGTCCCTACCAATAACACTACAACCATGGGATACAGCTTGGACAGGGTCATGTTTTATAAATGCTGTCTTTAAGAAAAAGAGTAAAGTGGCTACTAGCTCACAAATTGGGTATGAATGCCAGTTAATCATTTTTTATTTAAAGAATGCTTATAGTCTTCATCAAGCCTCAAAGTCCTAGTAGATCACAGAATTGAATATGGATACTGAAAAAAAAATACTAAAAAGCAATAAAAAATAAGGCAAATTATATAAATATGCAATTAAGAAACAAAATTCAGAAGGAATAATGCATTTGTTTTAAAAGTTCTTTTTTCATGGTGCCTGGGTAGCTCAGTCGGTTAAGCATCTGACTCTTGACTTCAAGCTCAGGTCATGTTCTCATGGTTAATGGGTTCAAGCCCTGTATCCACCTCTGCTCTGACAGCTTGGAGCCTGCTTGGGATTCTCTCTCTCTGTGCCCCTCCCCCACTTGCTCTTTCTTTCTCAAAATAAATAAAAATAAACCTTAAAAAATAAATAAAATAAATAAATAAATAAATAAATAAATAAATAAATAAAGTTCTTTCCTCATTTACTAGAAATGAAATGCAAATTAAAATATGACATGATTTTTGTCAATCTAGTCAGCATTTTTTAAAATTTGACCTTTATTTTTATACAGCAGTTTTAGATTCATACAAACTACAGGGCTTATCTTAGTTACATATTGTATGGGTCTGAACAAATATATAATGACATATATCCATCAGTACAGTATCATAAAGAGTATTTTCATTGCCCTAAAAATCCTCTATGATCTTCCTATTCATCCTTCCCTGCCCAGAACCCTTGGCAACCACAGATC